>NC_058374.1:18027500-18333653 GCF_018350175.1 Felis catus | reverse complement strand
TTGCCTGGTTCCCATAGGCATCTGAGTTTGCAATTCCTTGTGCATGTTAGGTCAAAGACCATGAAGGATCTGAGAGTTTACCCTATTTGCAGACTAACAAGGCAGCCTGCCACTGTTTCATAGACACATACCAGGTCCTTGATTTAGAGGGACAGCAAAGAGCACCAGCCAGAAAAATACCTTCCACCGGTTCCGCAATTCCCAGGGGCAACGTGATGATGCCCAGGTGTCCCCTCCACGTGAAGTGGGTAGTACCATAGAGAAGGAACCCAGACATTAGGAGCCTAGCTCTTATAAACTGCTGGTACACCTGCTTCTCTTCAACTCCAGAGAGAGACGATAGGAGGAAGGAAGAGAGGATGCTTAATCTGGAATTAGTGAGCAAATGTCTCAGGGTAAAAGCTATTCACTCTTTACTCAGAGGCTGAGCTGTGAAGAACATAAGAAATCTATGGAGAATTATCTTACAACAGTGAAGACGGATGGTTGCTACACTGCTGATACATTTAATTTGCGGAAGCACCATGATTCCCCTTAATGTATGTGTAAATTAAAATGTTTATATCAACTCAGCCTCCTTTTCTCTTACCTAATACCTAATTTCATACTATTTGGAACAAAATGGGCATAATTTGTTGTAGTCTTCCAGAAAAGGCCACCCACTTGCCGTTGGCCTAGCTCCTTTTACACCCACAGTATCTTTTCCCGTCAGAGCTTCTGTTGTGTTGAGAGTAGAGATTAAAAAAAAAAAAATCAAGGAAGGAGAATGTGGTTGAGGAAATAAGGTCATTCAAAATATCATTCATGTTTCTTTATTTAAATAGAATTCTTTCTGTTACTCTTCAACGAAAGAAACAGAAACCTTAAAAAATAATTTCTAAGTATTCAAGTCATATGAAATTGATTTGCTTTCCATGGTTGTGAAAGGGTTGGCAAACTACAATTACTCTGATACATTTCTTTCCAGGTAGTTTCAGATGTACAAAAAGGGCCAAAATTTGGGTGAGTCCCCCCTCCTCCAATATAGTCGCCTAATATGCCTCAGTTTAAAAAAGAGAAATGTTAACCAGTTTTAAACTAATTTGCTACTTGACACTCTACAAACCCACATGCTATTTTAAAGTATCCTCCAGAGACTCATATACCATCCAACCCATTTCACATCTCATCTATTATTTGAAAGAGGACAAATGGTACTCAATTTCTTCAGTCCTAAGAATTTATGGAACCTATTGGATTGGAGGTTACAAAGAAGCATTTAATTGAAAATAGCCTGGTCGATATTAGAGAGAAAAAAGTCAAGAAGGTTTGGAACTATTAATTTAAAAGTTCATGAAAATAGGTTTTTATCATTTAAAAATGATACAATATGTATAATAAGATTTTAATAGAATGCAACACAATACTGTCCTCGTGACTGGTTCATACATGCCAGAGTGAAATTCTCATTTAAATGGCATAGGTCTAAAATTCATAAATGCTATTTTTTACCCAATAATCAGGCAAGTTTTTCATCCCCTACACCACTAAAGATAATACTTAGAGGAAAATAAGTGATGCTGCAATTTATCATTTTAATATACAATGTCTTTTTGCAACACTAGTCATCTATCCCTCATTCTTCCTGTGTGAAAGGAGGCTCCAAATAATAACTCCTACTTCTATGTGGCAATTTAGAACTGACCCAGGCCTAAAGCAACAAAAATTAGGTCACAGATTAAAACCCAAACGATAACCCTCATTTACCTTTTGCTTTGGTTTAATATCCCATTAATACTCACCTAGTAGTTATTGCGAATTAAAAATCCTATTTCAATGTTACCTCCTCAGAGAAGCCTTCACACAAGCTCAAGAAATTTCCCTTTACAAATTTCTCATAACTTTTAATTGTATCAATATTTGTACATTTAAATGTTTGTCTCCTGTAGGAGACTTGAGGGACGGGCTTCATGAGGTTCATTGAGGACACACAGCATTGTAAACACACTTAACAAGTACTGGAATATTTTTAGGGAAAAATGCAACTTCTAATTTCAACTGAAATTACTGATGTTATTCAATGCCATCCCTATCAAAATGCCAATGGCATTTTTTCATGGCACTACAACAAAAAATCCTAACATTTGCATGGAACCACAAAAGACTTGCAATACCCAAAGCAATCTTGAGAAAAGAAATTTGGAGGCATTACACTCTGTGATTTCAAACTATACAACAAGGCTATAGTAATCAAAACAGTATGGCGCTAATACAAAAATGGACACACAGACCAATGGAACAGAATAGAGTCCAAAAATAAACCTACACTTATACAGTCAATTAATCTTTGACAAAGGAGGCAAAAATATGCAGTGGGAAAAAAGACAACCTCTTCGATCAATGGTGTTAGGAAAACTGGAAAGCTACACATAAAATGAAACAGGACCACCTTGTTATACCATGTTAAAAAGTAAACTCAAATGGATTAAAGATTTAAATGTAAAACTAGAAACCATGACATTTCTGGAAGAGGGCATAGGCAGTAAGCTCTTTTATACTGATCTCAGAAATATGTCTTTAGCTCTATCTTCTCAGGCAAGGGAAACAAAAGCAAAAATGAGATTATATCACACACATTGCACAGTGAAAGAAACCATCAAGGAAATGAAAGCTCAACCCACTGAATCAGAGAAGATGTTTGCAAATGGAATAACTAATAAGGGGTTGGTTATGATCCAAAATATATAAAGAATGCATACAATTCAATACCCTGTCCCCAAAAAATCTTTTTTTAAAAAATGAGCAAAGGACTTGAATACGCATTTCTCAAAAGATGACAAACACATGATCAACACACACATAGAAAGATGCTCAGGGTCACTCATCATCAGGGAAATGCAAATCAAAACACCAATAAGATACCACATAACATCTGTTGGAATGGCTATTACTGAAGACAAGAAATGACCAGTGTTGGTGAATATGCGGAGAAACCTAGGGAAGGAACCCTAGTGCACTGCTGGTGGAAAGCAAAATGATACAGACACAATGGAAAACAATATGGAGGTTCTTCAAAAAATTTAAAATAAAACTACCATAGGACTCCCTAATTCCACTTCTGAGTATTCATGTGAAGAAGATGAAAACACTAATTCCAAAAGATATACATACCCCTATGTTCACTGTAGCATCATGTACAATAGCCAAGGTATGGAAGCAACCTAAATATCCATCAATAGATAAATGGATAAAGAATATGTGGTGTGTATATGTATGTGTGGAATCTAAAAAAAAAAAATACAGATAATAATCTGGTGGTTGCCAGAGGGGAGAAGGGTGGGAGATGGGTAAAATAGAGGAAAGGGATTAAAAGGTACAAATTTCCAGTTATAAAATAAGACAGAAAGATGCAATATACACCATAGAGAACATAGTTAATCATATTGTAACAACTTTATACAGTGACAGATGGCAGCTAGATTTATCACGTTGATCACTTTGTAGTGTATATAAATGTTGAATCCCTACGTTGTACACCAGAGACATAATAGTGTATGTCAACTATATTTAAATTAAAATAAAACTATTGATGTTACTCATAATGTAATACCATACTGCCCACATGTTTCACATGACACACGATTATCATATAAACAGAAAAGCACAGTACATATTGATTTGTCCTTGTATTTCACACCACATATCTAAATTATAGACAAATTCTGCTTCTTTCTTCTTTTACAACTCCCTATATCTTTCCCTTCTTTACACAGCCTTGTTCCCAGATTCCAATTCAACTTCTACCTGTATTTGTATAGCTTTCTTATGCTTTTCTCCCTTTTCCATTTCTAATGCAGATATATCTGCACTTCCAGGTTCTTCCATTTAACCTTCAGTCATTTTGGAATCATTACTTTCTCTCTGTAATAGTATACATTCCGTTTGTTACAGGGATTTTATTTCCATGTATTTGTTAGCTATGTCAATTGCAGACAGTCTTGCAACTTTTTTTTATTCTATAATTTAAGCACGTAGCATCTGGAATCCAAAACTCTTATTTTCTATTTAAATAAATGAGACCCAGAAGGTTTAAATAACTCACCCACAGGTCCACATATAGACTCTGTTGGTAAAATGATGTCCAAAACGTTCACAAAAGAGTCTAATTCTTAACTAGTTTTAAAAATTCAAAAACTTTACTCAAAATTTAACTTTTCATTTTTCTTTTTCCCTTTATTAGGCTTCTAAGTTTTGTTTTGTTTTTGTTTTTGTTTTCTGTTTACTAATCAGTGACTGATAGGAATTAAAGAACGGGGGATCTATGAAAATAATACAAGATCAATTTAGATAGTTCTTTGTATCTAGATAATTATTAATTCTGATTACAAATTTGTAACAACTGAGTATGTAGCACTGTTGCCCTACTAATATAATGTCTTCCAAACATGTCATACTTTAATTTTCATGGTACATTATATTCATTATGTATTTATACTTCAAAGTCCTACCACAGATGAAATTTCCTCTACACTATACTTCAAAAACCAACACTTTTTCCAAGTTAGATTTTAAAATATAATGTTAGTTAAAATAGTAATTGCTTTTGAAACCAATGCTTTGAATTACATTCTTTCTCTCTAAAAACGTAACACGCCATTTGCAACATAGCTTTAGGTGTTTGCCACTATTAGGCACACAGGCACTTTGCAGATGCTCTTAAAATCTGATTTTAAAGTCATCTTTATTACCCACATGTGGAAATATGAGTAACCATCCCAACTATTTATTGCTGAATAGATATTTGAGAGTATTGGGGTTGGTAAATTTAACATAATGGGCATTATGATGTAGCTTCAGCAGGGGGAATCTAGTTCATCAAAATCCCTGATTTCACATATATTCATGCTTCGGCTAAAATATATAATGGACCTCACTAAACCACAGAATGACAAGAACAACAGACAGGAATATCCACAGCTGTTGCACACCCTTTCACACAGTAATTAAATATCCCTTCCTAAATGCTTGGAAAAGTGGATAATTTTAACTACAGAGACCTAGAGTAAAATCCACACTGTATTTTACATCGGGGAAGTCCCTGCAACCCAAGTGAAATAAAAATAAAAAGCAGATATCAATTTCTGACAAATTAGTATGTTACTTCCCCTTGAACACAGGGAATTCGTTATCAAAACCTCTGTGACGGCACTTTCAGGTGGGTCAGCTGGATGGCCCTTTGTCCCAGTTCTGCTTGAGGAAAATACCCAAGCACAAGACACCTCGGCTTCAACTGATGGGAAATAAGCCTGAATTCTCCTTTGTTCTGTTTTGTTCTTCCCTCTGGTGGCCAGTCTCTACCCTGGGGCTTCTTTTCAAGAGAACGAGTTAGTGTCCAGCAGTGTTTCAAATAATAATTTACTTTAGATTGCTGGGTCGGAAATCCCAGATCAATTTACATCCAGGTTTTCTCCTTCATACCCAGCCACTCCATAGCCGAAGAAAATAAACACTAAGGTCTTGCCAGCCTTCTCTCAATATCTGCAACTCAGTACAGTCACCTTGAGTCTGGTCTTTAGTGACCCAGGCATTTGTCACAGAAAAAGAATAGAAACCAAAAAATGCCAATTTATTAATATAAAATTTAGCAGCATAACTGGAAATGTGCCTCAATACCTATGTCAGCTGGTCATCAAATAAGGTTTTCAGGAAAGGAAATCAACTTGAACAAAACCAAGATCAAAAGCATGTTTAGTGTGCATACAGAGTAGAGGGAAGGTGGTGTGGAATATTCTGGAGAGACCATACCAACAAGCTAACAGTCAGTTGTCCACCTGATTGAAAGGCATAGCATCCTTTGTGTAGCACACAGATAAAATCTTCACAAGTAACAGAAGCTTGTATTAAGAGTATAAAACATCAGGTTATTATAATTCAACTATCTTCCATTAACTAAATCTAAGTCAGTGTCTTTTTAAGGCAATTAAGAGAGAATATAGGCCCCTTGATGCCATTTGAGAGATAAGCTAAATGGAATAATCACATTTACAAGTTATCTCCAGGTACTTTAAAAATAGACTCAGACATGAAAATAACCGTGGCTCCTAATTTAGACATCATTTAATCCAATATTTCCTAAACTTGTTTTACCATCAGAATCACTAAGGGCTTTTGTTAAAAATACAGATTCTTAGGACTTCCCTCTGGAGCTTCTGGTATGATAGGTGTAAAGACTGAGAATCTGTATTTTTCTTAAAAGAAAATATCAGATGGTTCTGATAATTAGGAAAATTTCAGAACTACTAATCTAATCCACATTCTGTGTTTAAAAGGACAAGGTAAATTCCTAAAAAAGTTAAAGCCCTTTGCCAGATGAGGTGTTAATATGCATTTTATATATGTATGTGGGTATGAATATAAACACAGACAAATGCCCTAGAGACATAGTAGTCTGCCTTATAGTAGAGATAAGACATAGTATAAGAATGCCTTTTTTTTTTTTTTCATGTTTATTTATTTTTGAGAGACAGAAACAGAGCATGAGCGGGGTGGGGCAGAGAGGGAGACACAGAATCCAAAGCAGGGTCCAGGCTCTGAGCTGTCAACACAGAGCCTGATGCGGGGCTCAAACTCACACGCTGTGAGATCATGACCTGAGTCGAATTCTGACACTTGACAGACTGAGCCACCCAGGCGCCCCAAGAATGCCTCTTAAACCAGATTTTTGTCCATTCAATCATGTTACCAGAAAGCATATATTATGCACAGATTTATTTATTGCTCAAAAGGATTTTTTTTTTCTTTTTCCTAAACTCTGGAGGATTCCTAGTTGTATCTTGTAGCCTCTTGTATGGCAACTAAAGCCTTAGGAGAAAACTGTTTTCCATTTAGATAAGTTTCTACTACCTAAGAATCCATTCTGTTTTCTCTAGTTCTCCACTGCTGCCTATAGTATACCTAAAATAATACTGTCTCACAGTGAGCTCTTAGCATTTAAGCTTCTAAGGAATAGAAATCTCCTTTAATGACAACATTTTAATACTGAAACAAAATTAGAACACAATATGAAAGCTACTTAATATAGAATTTATTTAGATGTGTTTTTCATTCCCAAGATTTTGAAGGTACATTTACTTATACTATGCTTCAAGCTCATGGATAGAAATCACAAGTTACCGAAATGCTAACTAAAATCAGTTGAGAGACCATCGTCACCACCCGGGTCCTGATCATCCCAGCTCACTGTTCCCTGAGGAAGGTACAGATGACAGGGACATCTCACACCCAAGGCTGCAATAGTTTCATAAGTGCTAAGGAAACCAAGATCCAGAACGATCAGTTGACATTTGGTCTGGCAGATGAAGTCTGCAATAACTAAGTCTCAAAGTAAGTCTAAAATCTAAGTGTATATATATAAATTAGCTGGCTTTTGAGTGACATATTGACATGTCTGCCAGTTCTACAGAAAATACAAGTAAATACTGGGTGGCTCATTCAGTTAAGTGTCCAAATTTGGCTCAGGTCATCTCGCGGTTCGTGGGTTCAAGCCCCGCGTCAGGCTCTGCTGACAGCTCAGAGCCTGGAGCCTGCTTTGGATTCCGTGTCTTCCCCTCTCTCTGCCCCTCCCCCATTCATGCTCTGTCTCCCTCTCTCTCAAAAATAAATAAATGTTAAAAACAATTTTTTTTTAAAAAAGAAAGAAAATGCAAGTAAGCAATGGCCTTTTTTTTTTTCAACGTTTATTTATTTTTGGGACACAGAGAGACAGAGCATGAACGGGGGAGGGGCAGAGAGAGAGGGAGACACAGAATCAGAAACAGGCTCCAGGCTCTGAGCCATCAGCCCAGAGCCTGACGCGGGGCTCGAACTCCCGGACCGCAAAATCGCGACCTGGCTGAAGTCGGACACTTAACCAACTGTGCCACCCAGGCGCCCCAAGCAATGGCCTTTTAACATAAGTCATTAGCCTTGGAGCTCTGCTAATTTTGAATTGCATGGAAATTGGAAGTTTCACCTCTCACTAATCACTTAAAAACTATTTTTACATAAAATTAAGCATTCAAGGAAAGGTGATACCACAGGAAGAAATCAGTGGGGGGATAAATGTAGTAAATCATATATGAACAGCATGACATAATGTGGTACTAAAAAAGAACGTCACCTAACGTGTTTTAAAATATGGGTAAAAGGGCTATTCTTAGAACACTACAGATTAGTTTTGAGTGCATTTTTAGATAGGAGAATAAACGGATTAAAAGGGATTCCTTCAGCGTAATTTAAGAAGAGGACATTCACTTGCATGTAATTCGTAAGAATCTTCGTGTTAAAAGGAAGGTTTCCCTTCTCAAACCCTCACTTTTATGCCCTCTTCCATCTCCTTCATCCTTGTGTTAGTGACCTCCTTCCAATCTATTCCGTTAAACTTTCTGAAAATAAAACAGATGTGTTCATCAGAGAACCGTCACTCCACATCTTAGCCTTCTGAACCAGAAAAGTGGTTTTACCCTGTTTCTTCTTAGTATATACAGTTGATCCTTGAATAGTGCAGGAGTCAGAGGAGCACACTTCTCTGCATTTGAAAATCCTGGTAGAACTTTTGACTCCTCCAAAACTTGACTACTAAACCTTGACTACTACTTGACAACAACAGATGATTAATACATCCTTTGTATGTTATGTGTATTAGACAGTGTGTTTTTATAATAAAGTAAGCGAGAGGAAAGAAAACATTAAGAAAGTCATAAAGAAGAGAAATACCGTTACAGTACTCTACTGTATTTATGGGAAAAAGTCCACGTATAAGTGGATCTGTGCAATCCAAATCCATGTTGTTCAAGGCTTAACTGTCTTCCCAAACCTAGATGACAAAGAGGTACTGATCTAGCAACATACCTTTCAGTTAATGAATGTGTTCTGTTCTCCCAGGTAAGAGAGAAGAGGCCTGCAAGTGTTGGTTATATGATTATGGAACCATTGAAATAAATCTAAACAGGGGCGCCTTGGTGGCTCGGTCAGTTAAATGTCTGATTTCGGCTCAAGTCATGATTTCATGGTTCATGAGTTCGAGCCCAGCCTTGGGCTCTGGGCTGACAGCTTGGAGCTCAGAGCCTGGGGCCTCCTTCAGATTCTGTGTCTTCCTCTCTCTCTCTCCCTCTCTTCCGCTTGTACTCTGTCTCCCTCTCTCTCTCAAATAAACATTAAAAAGAATTTTAAAACAAGAAAGAAATCTAAACAAATCATAATGCTTGAAACTATTCAAAAGTTATGTTGAAAGCAGTAACCGATAATGTGGCAACCTGGGAAAAAAAACAACAAAGAATCATGACTAAGGATGACTTAGAATTTCTAAGATCATCAACAACAGCAAAACACACTTCTTCTATTATATATTGAAACAATATAATAATCTTGTGGAATCCACAGGGACTCATTATAAAGATCACGGCTCAGCAAACTTGTAAATATTTGTCTTTTTCTTAAACTGGAAGTCTTATGGGGAAAAAAGTTGTTTTTTTTTTTTTAATTGAAACATAGCCATACCACTTGTCTTGTGTTCTCTTAAGCTGCTTTCATACTACAGTGACAGAATTGAACAGTCCTACCAGTGACTCTAGAGCCGTAGAGCCTAAAATATTTACTACCTAGCTCTTGGTAGGAAAAGTGCACAAATGCCTGCTATAGATTACAACTGTTTTGACTGTCAGAATCAATCACACAATGAAAAAGCCCTTTAGAACCTCTGAGTTTTTTTATTTATTCATTTATTTATTTATTTATTTTTTAACGTTTATTTATTTTTGGGACAGAGAGAGACAGAGCATGAACGGGGGAGGGGCAGAGAGAGAGGGAGACACAGAATCGGAAACAGGCTCCAGGCTCCGAGCCATCAGCCCAGAGCCTGACGCGGGGCTCGAACTCACGGACCGCGAGATCGTGACCTGGCTGAAGTCGGACGCTTAACCGACTGCGCCACCCAGGCGCCCCTAGAACCTCTGAGTTTTTAAGTAAATAACTGAAAAATATAAAAATATGCTAACAAATCGCTTAATGCTGAATAATTAAGGCTACACTATTTTAAAGTTGCCCTTTTAGGATCCATATTTCTTTTCTACCAAAGTAAATGTTAAGAGCTTTGTGTTCAACTCAATTGAAAAACTGCAAAAAAAAAAAAAAAAGCATTGGAAATATGTTGATCTTTGCAATTTTAAGACTCCTAGCTAAACTTGGGAAATGCAAAATACATTGTATATAACATACACTTAGGTGAAAGCAACTCCTAGGTGAGGCACACAAAAAAGGAAAAGGATATCCACAATACTATTTAAGTTATTTTAGAAAATTACAACTTCATCTGTAAAGCCAAATTTTCTACATAGCAATCTTCTATTTCATGTGCTTGTGGTGGCTTTGTAGGTAGAAGCCCTAATTTTAGAGATATAAATATCTCCAAATATAAATATCTCTAAAATATCAAAATATTTTCCCTACCCTTGGGGCGCCTATGTGGCTCAGTCGGTTAAGCATCCAACTCTTGGTCTCCACTCAGATCATGATGCTGTGGGATCGAGCTCCAAGTTGGGCTCTGTGCTGACAGTGCCGGGCTTGTCTCTCTCTTCCTTTCTTTCTACCCCTCCCCTGGTCTCTCTCTCTCTCTCTCAGAATAAACATTAAATTAAAAAATTATTTTCCCTAATGTGACAGCAAGTATTGAAAGATGGCATTTTATCTGAGAGATTAACTCTGGCAGAAAGGATGATGGGCAGAGTGAGACAGGGAAGAAAGGGTGGCTTATAAGGATTACTTAACTTGTCTATCACTGTGCCAGGACCTAATGGGCCTTCTGAGGTACCTTAAGAAATAATTTAAGAATTCTCAATCCGGGAGGAGAAAAGGGCTTCATCCCACTCATGAATGGCCTCATGGGCACAAACTCTCCCAGACTTCTGGGTTGCACCTGTAGGAGTATCTCACCTCCTACTATGACAGAACCATGAGATGTGGGCCAGTTCAAGCATATATACCAACACCATCTGGTCAAAGCCTGAGATCAAAATGTGTGCTTGAAAAGTCACCTGTTTCTGCTGTCTTTATGCATTCTCTCTCTATATTCTCCCTGCGTGATCCAGTTCTGTATTTTCAACTACCACTGACATGTTGAATGATTATCCCAAATCTTACTTCATAGGTATCTCTGCCCTAAATTGCAGACTTTTCTCCCAAGCACTTGCTGGGCATTTCCACTTTGATGTCTCACAGAAATGTCAAAGTTTTAAAATGTTTGAAACGAATCATCTTCCTCCCTAGAACTCCCTCTCCCTTTCTCTATTCTTTCAACCAATGGCTCCTAAAGTTGTCTCTGCCAGAATCCTGAATGATCTTTGACCACTCCCCCTCATTTATGTCACATATGCAAGCTCAATGACATCACTTTTTAAATATTTCTTGAATCCTTTTCACTCCATCTTTATCTTATGTTCCCTTTTTAGGCCCAAATTGACTCTCACCTGGACTAATATATATATATATATATATATATATATATATATATATATATATATATATACACACACACATATATACACACATTAAAAATACACATATCATATATTACATATGTTATGTATATATATAGTACACTATACATATGCCATTATATATATAATATATAAATATATAACATATATTTCATGGTATGTATAGTATATTATGACATAAATATTTAACAGTATATTTAATGTTATATATGCCTGCATATATTTAATGGTAGCCCTACTTCAAACATGTCCTCCTCACAGGCATTAAAGTGAATCTATATAAAATTCTCTTCTGACTAATTCAGTTAATGGATAAAAAGCTTTAATGGCTCCCATCACCTGCAGATCAATGCATTCATTCTTGAACACAACATGTGAGACATTCCCTGATTTGGCTTCTGTAAACTTCTCCCTGCCTCAAGCTTTATGCACCATGAATTCTAGAACTGCTTAGTGGTTGTTCACAAGAGCATGCTTTGCACGCTTTTTTAAAAAAAAAAATTAATGTTTATTTATTTTGAGACAGAGAGAGAGAGAGAGCAAGCCAGGGAGGGGCAGAGAGAAGGGGAGAGAGAATCCCAGTGTCTACACTGTCAATATAGAGTCCAACATAGGTCTCAATCTCATGGACAACGAGACCATGACCTAAGCCAAAATCAAGTCAGACTCTTAACAGACTGACTGAGCCATCCAGGTGCCCTGAACATGCTATCCCTAATGTGTGTATATTTGCATAGGTTTCCTTGTCTCCTTAATCCCTGATCCCCACCCCAACATGGTCTTCTCCTAATACTTTAAGATATAAGTCATACAACATCTTCATGGAAACCAGCATGCTAAGTCAGATGTCACTCCCTTTTTTATTGTAATTATTTGCTTGTCTCTGTCTCACTTTGTCCCCTGTGTGCACTATGAAGACAATAATCATCTAGCATTCATGTTTGTATCCTTGCCAAATAGCACAGTGCCTAGGGCATTGTAGGACCTAATATCAGTGAACAAATGAATGTATCAACAGACATGAATTAACACTTAAATAAAAAGGTTACCTTTGAACTAAGTTAAAATTTATACAGGGAGATTATACTCAAAAGTTTCTTTTTTATTTTTTTAATGTTCATTTACTTTTGAGAGAGAGAGACAGAGAGAGACAGAGTATGAGCAGGGGTAAGGGCAAAGAGATAGGGAGACACAGAATCTGAAGCAGGCTCCAGGCTCTGAGCTGTCAGCCCAGAGTCTAATGCGGGGCTCAAACTCATGAACTACAAGATCATGACCAGAGCTGAAGTCAGATGCTTAAATGACTGAGCCACCCAGGCACCCCTCAAAAGTTATTTTTTGCTATTTATGTTCCATTTCTTTCAGGAAATTAATTATTTCCTTTCATTAGATCAATATTTTTCACATATAAAAAAGAAAGAAGAAGTATAATGGCCTTATCTAAGACTATGAAAGTAGAGTTCTTGACATCCAAGAATAAAACTTGAATTATCTGAAAGGAAATTAAAAACACACTGTGATCTTAAGTGTATTTTAGATACTTAAAAATAATTGGAATTTACAGTAGTTTATACTAGAAATTAAGGAAAGCTTTCTTTAAAGATATGATAAAGCTAAGTCTAAGTTTCTAGTAAAGATCGTTGCGACTTAAAATATACAAAAAAAATTATCAGTTGTGAATTTAACAACTGGAATTTATAGAATTTTATAATTGAAATAGTTTGTAGATCATTTCATTATTCTAATGAGGAATTAAGTAAATGAAAGATTAAGGAACATCTATAAGATCACAAGGTCCCTTAGTAAAAACTTTAAACATATGAATTGAAGTATGGTAATTCCTGGCTTAAAGTTATTTCCACTTTATCATATTGTTTCTCCAGTACTTTAAAAAAAACCTGCAAATAGTGAAAGTTCTACTTCTTTCTTACCAATTTGGATGCCTTTTCTTTTTTGTTTGTTTGATAAATAAAAGTAGTGAGAGTGGATATCCTTGTCTTGTTCCTGATCTTAGAAGAAAAGCTCTAAGTTCTTCACCACTAAGTATAACGTTAGTTGTGGGTTTTTCAGATATGGTTTTTATTATGTTGAGGTATGTTCTCTCTAAACCTACTTTATTGAGAGTCTTTATCATGAATGGATATTGTATACTCTCAAATGCTTTTTCTACGGGCACCCGGGTGGCTCAGCCAGTTAAGCATTGGACTTTGGCTCAGGTCATAATCTCATAGTTCATGAGTTCAAGCCCCACATCAGGCTCTATGCTGACAGCTCAGAGCTTGGAGCCTGCTTTGGATTCTCTCTCTCTCTCTCTCTCTCTCTCTTTTCAAAAATAGATAAACATTAAAAAAAGGCAAATGCTTTTTCTATATCCATTTAGATGATCATATATGGTTTCTATCCTTTCTCTTGTTAATATGATTTATCACATTGGTTGGTTTGCAAATATTGAGACATTCTTGCATACCAGGAATAAATCCCACTTGATCATAGTCAACGTATTCTTATTGTTGGATTCAGTTTGCTAATACTTTGTTGAGGATGTTTCCATCTGTGTTCATGAGACATACTGGCCTGCAGTTTTCATTTTTTGTAATATCTTTATCTGGTTTTGGTACCAGGATCAATGTTAACCTCGTAAAATGAATTGGGAAGTTTTGGTTCCTCTTCTTTGGAATACTTTTGGAATACTTTAAGTAAAATAAGTATTACCTCTTCTTTAAATGTTTGGTAGAGTTCATCTGTGAAGCCACCTTGTCCTGGACTTCAGTTGGGAGTTTTATGATTACTGATTCCATTTCACTGCTAGTAATCAGTCTGTTCAAATTTTCTATTTCTTCCTGATTCAGTTTTAGAAGGTTGTATGTTTCTAGGAATTTATCCATTTCTCTAGGTTGTTCAATTCTCTGGCATATAATTTTTCATAATATTTTCTTAGAATCCTTTGTATTTCTGTGGTGCCAGTTATTTCTCCTCCTTCATTTGACTTTAAGTGCTCTTTTTTTTCCTTTTAAATAAGTCCTTCCAAGAGTTTATCAATTATGTTGATTTTTTTTCCAAGAACCAGCTCTTGGCTTCACTACTCTGCTCCATTATTTTTTAGTCTCTATTTCATTTATTTCCACTCTAATCTTTGTTATCCCATTCCTTCTGCTGGTTTGGGGCTTTGTTCTTATTTTTCTAGCTCCTTTAGGTGTAAGGTTAAGGGCTTTGAGATTTTTCCTGATTTTTGAGTAGGCCTATATTGCTCTCATTTTCCATCTTAGAACAGATTTTGCTGCATCCCAAAGATTGTGAAACATTATGTGTTCATTTTCATTTGTTTCCATGCACTTTTTACATTTCAATTTATTGGTTGATACATTAATTATTTAGTAGTATATCATTTAGCCTCCATGGATTAGTATTCTTTCCAAATTTTTTCTTGTGGCTGATTTGCAGTTTCATACACTTGTGTTCAAAAAAGGGGCATAATGTGACCTCAAACTTCTCGATTGTATTGATATTTATTTGAGATTACATATAAAAAGCCTGAAAGATTAGACCAACAATTGATCGGAACTGATGAATAAACACAGTAAAGTCACAGGATACAAAATTGGTATACAGAAATCTGTTGTATTTCTATATACTAATAAGAAAGAGAAATTAAGAAACCATTCCATTTACAATCACACCAAGAATAATAAAATACCTAGGAATGAACTAAACCAAGCAAGTGAAAGAACTGTACTCCGTGAACCACAAAACGTTGATGAAAGAAACAGAAGACGACACAAACAAATGGAAAGATATTCCATGCTCATGGACTGGAAAAACCAATAGATTGTTAAAATAGCCATATTACCCAAAACAATCTACCACTTTAATGCAATACCTACCAAAATACCAACAACATTTTGCACAGAACCACATCAAACAGAAAAGATTCCCAAAGCTAATTCAATCTTGAAAAAATAAATAAATAAATAAATAAATAAATAAATAAATAAATAAATAAATAACAAAGCTGGAGGTATCACAATTCCAGATTTCAAGATATATTACAAAGCTGTAGTAATCAAACCAATATGGTACTGGCACAAAAACTGACACAAAGATCAATGGAACAGAATAGAGGGTCTAGAAATAAACCCATACCTATATGGTCAATTAATCTACAACAGGGAAGTAAGAATATATAATGAAAAAAAAGGCAGTATCTTCAACAAATGGTGGTAGTAAAACTAGACAGCTTCATGCAAAAGAATGAAAGTTTGTTTTCTTACACCGTACATAACAATTAACTCAAAATTGACTAAATACCTAAATATGAGGCCTGAAACTATAAAGCTCCTAGAAGAGAACACAGGCAGTAATTTCTCTGATATCAGCCACAGAAACATTTTTCTAGACACAGCTCTTCAGGAAAAAATAAACTATTGGAACTATACCAAAATAAAAAAGCTTTTGCATAGGAAAGGTAACTATCAACAAAACTAAAAGGCAATCTACAGAATGAGAGAAGATATTTGCAAATGACATATCTGATAAAGGGTTAGTATCCAAAATGTATTAAGAACTTATACAACTCAACGCCAAAAAACAAATAAACAAATAAAAACCAAACAACTTGACTAAAACATGAGCAGACAATCGGAATAAACATTTTTACAAAGAAGACATACAAATTGCCAACAGACACATGAAAAGATGCTCCCTATCACTAATCATCAGGGAAATGAAAATTAAAACCAAAGTGAGATACTATTATACATCTCTCACAATGACTACATCAAAAATACAAGAAATGACGAGTGCTGGTGAGGATGTGGAGAAAAGAAAACCCTCATGCACTGTTGATGGGTATGCTAATTGGTGCAGCCACTGTGAAAAGCAGTATGGATGTTTCTCAAAAAATTAAAAATAATTCTACCATATGATTCAGTAATTCCACTGCTGGGTATCTGAATAAAGGCCAGAAAAGGACTCATTTAAAAAGATATGTGCACTTCTATGTTTATTGCAGTATTATGTACACTAGCCAAGATATGGAAGCAACCTAAGTGTCCCTTCATAGATGAATGGATAAAGAAGTGGTATGGGTATGTATGTATATAATGGAATATTATATGGTTGTGTGTGTATATACATATATAATGGAATATTACTCAGCCATAACGGATGGATCTAGAGGGTATAACGCTAAGTGAAATAAGTCAGTAATAGAAAGACAAATATCACATGATTTCACTCATATGTGGAATTTAAGAAATAAAACAAAGGAACAAAGGAAAAAGGGGACAAACACACAAACAAACAAAAAAACGGTCTTAAATACAGAGAACTGGTAGTTGCCCGAGGGGAGATGGGTGGGTGGATGGGTAAAACAGATAAAGGGAATTAGAAGTATGTTCATCTAGATGAGCACTGAGAAATGCATAGAATTATTGAATCATTATATTGTACACCTGAAACTAATATATCAATGCATGTTAGTTATACTTCATAAAAATGAGAAATTCAATTTGCTTTACATGTATAACACCAAATATCAAATTCAGCATAAATACATAACAATCATGTATTTATCAAAAACAAAAGAAGAAAATTCCATATTAAAAGCATCTTAAAGTAAATGAATGTAATTAATGGGGTAATCAAATAGGAAAACTTCTTACAAAGGTATTTTTCTCCCCACCCCAAAAAGAAACATTGAAGAAATAAGATAAATTCTTTATAAACATGATGCAATATAAGCCAATTCATTTTAATTCAATGCTTCAAACTGAAGCAAATTCAATTTGGAGTCATTCTCATCTTTCATTACAATCTTGTTTTCATTACATTATGCTTAATACAAAAGATAAAATCTATTTTTCATCTTAACACATGCTAGAATTACAAAGGTTCACCATGTTGGAATCAGTATGAAAAATTATTTGTTTCCAACTAAAATTTTTTAAAGCTTCTTACAAAGGTTTTATAATTGAACATCTTTATTCAAACAAAATGATTCTTCCTTACCCCAAGAACTCAGGTCTGTAAGGAAAAGGCAAAAACATCTTAAAGGTGACAAAGCGTTAAAAATATCATGTTATTAACTATAGAGGTGGCAGGACAAGCTGGCATTTCCATTTTTGGAACACTGAAAAGCAAGAGGTAAGAGGTTGGAAGTCATTTACTTAGGCACTTATTTGGGCATTGTCACCACTATATTCACTGAAATTCATCTGCATGCTTCCATACATACTTTTGATTCTAGCTGATATGGCGAAAATTAAAACAAATCGGTCCCTGTTAAAGAAAAAAAAAAGAAATTGGTCCCTTTTCTTAGGTAATTATAATCTAAGTGCTAATATTAGACTGATAATTTGCATAAAAACTAATATCCATTACAGAACATTTCAGCTGACTACTGTCTGAATACACACTCCATTTCACTCTGTGCAAAAAAGGACACAAATTCATGTCATAATGTCCTGGTTTGAGTCCAAGAGAACTTTTATTTTAAAAGCAATTTAAATTAGTAATTAAGAACTTTAACTCTGAAAGCCACATTCTAAATCTTAAAAACCTGGTTCTACTACCCAATATTTCAAACAAATTATTTTGTCTTAATTTTAAACTTATAGAAAAGATGCAAAAATAACACAAATAGTCTCCTTATGTCCTTCTCCCGACTTCCCCTAAGGTTAACATTTTAGTGAACAATCCTCATTTTCTCCATGAAAAAACAGAACCCTCGTCTTGGACTTTAGAAGGATAATGGAAAGATAATGTCCAAACACAGCACATAGCACACAGAAAGAGTTAAGTACTAGCTATGGCAATTGTTTTGTTTTATGCCTACAGGAGTAAAGCTTTGGTAGAAACAGAGGCTAGACAGAAAAACAAAGGTGAAACTCCATAATCTGGATTTGAGCTTCTAACTAATTAAGGTTATGGCCAAAATCTAACAGAAATATGTTTCAGGCCACATTCCTGAAAAAGAGGTTTGAGATGGAAATTTGGGTACAGAGAACTCCCTTGGCATCAAAGCCTGTAGAGAGTGAAAGAAAGAGGAGTGGGTGGAAGGAGTTCAGCTGCTATACAGTCACAACAGATGCATCAGCCAATCACACAGGGAGCTCAGGAACTGGGATGCCCTAAACTGAAGCGAGAGTAATGAACTTTTATACCTGGCAATGGCCATCCTTCAGATATGGGCTGTCTCCACAGAGAGGCATCTCCTTGGCAAATCAACTCTCTTGAGGGAAATTTCTAAAGAAAATCAGCTGCCAGACACTAGCTACCAACAATGACGGCATCTGGGGGAGGAATACTTCCGCCTGAAAAGCATTTGGGTCATGCACAACAAACTATCCAGGACAAAGTTTTCACGAGAACACACTTCGTGTGGGCAGAGCTAACTCATGGCCAGTGAATCAAAACTACATCTCTTCTGTTAGGTGACAGACATCAAAAAGATAAATTGAAATCCATAAGTTACTCCTCAAAGTTGGCTGAAACATTTGTCTTCTCCTATGATTTCTTTCTTTTGCTCTTCTTTGTTTGTTTAAAACATTTAGAGAGAAATAATTGCTAATCTAATATGGAACAGCACAGAGCAAGGGGAAGAGAGAGGCTAATTCTCTCAACCGTGTCCAGAACTCAAGAGCATTGAAGATCTTAAGCCTCCTAAACTTTGTCAGCATTCACTGATGACACCTGTGGATTGTATATAGCTAGGCTTTCTTTCAATGGGCAAAGAAGTCTTTGGGTTACATTAAGAAATTTTATGAGTAGTGGAAATAAAGGTTGAATCTAGATATTTAGAACAAAGTGAATGATGCGATGACCACAGATAGAAGCTGTTTGTTTTGTTGCTGCGTTGTTTTGGTCATGCATGGACCACAAAACACTGGAGGTCGTAGTTAAGAGGAGAAGAAAAAACTTGTTTTATGTAGGTGAAAGCTACTGATGAAATAAATTTAGGTCACGCATTATATGCAAGTCCAATAGAGTCCTGGAAGGCAAATATAAGGCAGTAATTAGAATAAATATCAGCCAGAAGAACAACGAAAATGCCACACCCAGAGAGGCTACAGAAGTCCTGGAAGCAGGTGCCTTCTCTATTACCAAAGCTAATGAAATGGAACTCAAAGAGAAATGTATTATCACATATAAGTGGAAGACAAGCACATTCTGAAATAACTTGATTAATCATTGGTAATATATTTTGGTAGAAATTTCTCCTCTAAATATTTCAGAAAAAAATACATAAAGCTAAACTCAGGTCCCTTCTAAGAAACATAGCTTTCCTATGCCAGTTTATTTTTTCTTTACCCAACACTTTCTTATATTTAATTACATGAGTTAATGATGTATGGTGAAGAATGCACTTATGCAGGCAAAACAAACCTTTTACAAATTCCTTTAGCATGCTCCTTCATTTTTCTTTCAAACATAATTTAAAAATTACACAACATCAAGTCATGCAAGAAGGGAAGTCCAAGACAGCAATGCACGAAGGCCCTGAACTCACGCTATTTCCATGGACACACAGAGTCTGCACTTATATACAAAGCCATTCTTCCAACAAAAGAAAAACAAAAAGCTAAGGGTTGACCGAACAGCTTCTGCACAACAAACAATACAAGGACCACAGGGAAAAAAAAGGTATAAGAAAAGACAAGGTAATCATAGGAACTCCAACCCCCAAAGCTACAGTAACCTGCAGTAGGAAGGGATAGCATAGAGAAGCCCATGTGCAGACTCACCCACCCTAAAATACAACCAAAACATTGCAGTTTAAAGGGCAACTATATTACAAAGGAAAGATATCCATTTCATAAACCCAGAGCATCTACCAAACGGGCAAGAAAGTTTTAACTCTCACCAGTGGCAGAGGTACCAGCGAATGCCATTTTTTTTACATTCTCTCTCCATTTTGATAGTGGGAGCAGGGTCCAGGTGCTCTAGTAGGCCTGTATGGGCCACCCTAGTGTGCCCTTGGTCCCTGGCTCATACCAGCTCCAGCCATCCCCAAAGAAGGTTTCAGTGAAGGGTGCCTTGGGACAGCACCCCCCCCCCCACCCTATACCCACTTCAGCTATGCTGTCCCACCAAGCAGTCCTGGTGTGGCATGACCTGGGAACCCTGCCCACACCCACTCTAGCTCCAGCCAACCTACCCAGCAGCCCCAACACAGTGCGCTCCAGGACAATGCCCCCATTGTCATGGCCTATTCCCCTGGCCCATGCCTCCTCCCGCTCCAGCAGGCTGGCCAAAGCCACCAGGCACATACAATCTCCACAGTGAATGGCCCTACACAAGGGCACTGCTTCAAAACCAGGAGAGGTGGAGGTAGCTGTTCTGCCTTATTAACAGAAACAAATACAGAAAGTGAACCAAGATGAGGAGACAGAGGAATAGGCTACAAATCAAAGAATAAGATAAAACCCCAGGAGGAATGAAAAAAAAAAACTAATAAAACAGAGACAAGTAATGTGCCTGATAAAGACTTCAAAGTAATGGTCATAAAGATGATCACTAAAATTGTGAGAAGAATGGAGAAACAAGAACTTTAGCAAGGACTTAAAATATTTCAGAAAGACTCAATCAGAGCTGGAGTATAATAACTGAAATAAAACATACACCAGGGTAACCCACAGAAGATTAGAGGATGCAGAACACAAATCAGCTATTTAAGACAAAATAATGGAAATCACACAATCAAAAACATAAAAAGGAAAATAAATTTTAAACACTGAGGATAGCTTAAGAGTCCTCCAGGACAATATTGAGTGGACTAACATGCACACCATACTACTCCCAAAATGAGAAAAGAGAGAGAAAAAGACAGAGAACTTATACGAAAAAATAAGGGCTGAAATTTTCCCTAATCTAGAGAAGGAAACATACATCCAGGGTATGCAGAGGATCTCAAATAAGATGAACTCAAAGAGATCCACACAAAGACATGTTATAATTAACTAGAGAAGTTAAAGATAAAGAGAATCTTAAAGGCAGAAAAAAACAAAAAACAAAAAACTAGTCACATACAAGGGAAACCCCATACGACTATGAGCTGATTTTTCAACAGAAACTTTATAGGCCAGAAAGGAGTGGCAGGATATTTATTTAAAGTACTGAAAGGAAAAAACTTACAACCAAGAATACTCTGCCCAGCTAGCTTATCATTCAGAATTGAAGGAGAGAAGCAAAAACTGAAGGAGTTCATCACCACTAAATCAACCTTACAAGAAATGTTAATAGTTTTTTTTAAAACAGAGAAGATCCATAACCAGCAAAGAAATTGAATCAGTCATCAAAAATCTCCCAACAAATAAGAGTCCAGGACCAGATGGCTTCCCAGGGGAGTTCTACCAGACATTTAAAGCAGAGATAATGCCTATCCTTCTCAAGCTATTCCAAAAAATAGAAAGGGAAGGAAAACTTCCAGACTCATTCTATGAAGCCAGTATTACTTTGATTCCTAAACCAGACAGAGACCCAGTAAAAAAAGAGAACTACAGGCCAATATCCCTGATGAATACGGATGCAAAAATTCTCAATAAGATACTAGCAAATCGAATTCAACAGCATATAAAAAGAATTATTCACCATGATCAAGTGGGATTCATTCCTGGGAGGCGGGGCTGGTTCAACATTCGCAAATCAATCAATGTGATACATCACATTAATAAAAGAAAAGGAAAGAACCATATGATCCTGTCAATCAATGCAGAAAAGGCCTTTGACAAAATTCAGCAACTTTCTTAATAAAAACCCTCGAGAAAGTCGGGATAGAAGGAACATACTTAAAGATCATAAAAGCCATTTATGAAAAGCCCACAGCTAACATCATCCTCATTGGGGAAAAACTGAGAGCTTTTTCCCTGAGATCAGGAACACGACAGGGATGCCCACTCTCAACGCTGTTGTTTAACATAGTGTTGGAAGTTCTAGCATCAGCACTCAGCCAACAAAAGGAAATCAAAAGCATCAAAATTGGCAAAGATGAAGTCAAGCTTTCACTATTTTGCAGATGACATGATATTATACATGGAAAATCCGATAGACTCCACCAGAAGTCTGCTAGAACTGATACATTAATTTAGCAAAGTTGCAGGATACAAAATCAATGTACAGAAATCAGTTGCATTCTTATACACTGATAATGAAGCAACAGAAAGACAACTAAAGAAAATGATCCCATTCACAATTGCACCAAAAAGCATAAAATACCTAGGAATAAATCTAACCAAAGATGTAAAAGATCTGTATGCTGAAAACTATAGAAAGCTTATGAAGGAAATTGAAGAAGATATAAAGAAATGGAAAAACATTCCGTGCTCATGGATTGGAAGAATAAATATTGTTAAAATGTCAACACTACCCAAAGCTATCTACACAATCAGTGCAGTCCCAATCAAAATTGCACCAGCATTCTTCTCAAAACTAGAACAAGCAATCCTAAAATTCATATGGAACCACAAAAGGCCCCGAATAGCCAAAGTAATTTTGAGGAAGAAGACCAAAGCAGGAGGCATCACAATCCCAGACTTTAGCCTCTACTACAAAGCTGTCAACATCAAGACAGCATGGTATTGGCACAAAAACAGGCACATAGACCAATGGAATAGAATAGAAACCCCAGAACTGGACCCACAAATGTATGGCCACTAATCTTTGACAAAGCAGGAAAGAATATCCAATGGAAAAAAGACAGTCTCTTTAACAAATGGTGCTGGGAGACCTGGACAGCAACATGCAGAAGATTGAAACTAGACCACTTTCTCACACCATTCACAAAAATAAACTCAAAATGGATAAAGGACCTGAATGTGAGACAGGAAACCATCAAAACCCTAGAGGAGAAAGCAGGAAAAAACCTCTCTGACCTCAACCGTAGCAGTCTCTTACTTGACACATCCCCAAAGGCAAGGGAATTAAAAGCAAAAATGAACTACTGGGACCTCATGAAGATAAAAAGTCTTCTGCACAGCAAAGGAAACAACCAACAAAACTAAAAGGCAACCAACGGAATAGGAAAAGATATTTGCAAATGACATATCAGACAAAGGGCTAGTATCCAAAATCTATAAAGAGCTCACCAAACTCCACACCTAAAAAACAAATAACCCAGTGAAGAAATGGGCAGAAAACATGAATAGACACTTCTCTAAAGAAGACATCCGGATGGCCAACAGGCACATGAAAAGATGCTCAATGTCGCTCCTCATCAGGGAAATACAAATCAAAACCACACTCAGATATCACCTCACGCCAGTCAGAGTGGCCAAAATGAACCAATCAGGAGACTATAGATGCTGGCGAGGATGTGGAGAAACGGGAACCCTCTTGCACTGTTGGTGGGAATGCAAATTGGTGCAGCCACTCTGGAAAACAGTGTGGAGGTTCCTCAAAAAATTAAAAATAAACCTACCCTATGACCCAGCAGTAGCACTGCTAGGAATTTACCCAAGAGATACAGGAGTACTGATGCATAGGGGCACTTGTACCCCAATGTTCATAGCAGCACTCTCAACAATAGCCCAATTATGGAAAGAGCCTAAATGTCCATCAACTGATGAATAGATAAAGAAATTGTGGTTTATAAACACAATGGAATACTACATGGCAATGAGAAAGAATGAAATATGGCCCTTTGTAGCAACGTGGATGGAACTGGAGAGTGTGATGCTAAGTGAAATAAGCCATACAGAGAAAGATAGATACCATGTGTGTTCACTCTTATGTGGATCCTGAGAAACTTAACAGAAACCTATGGGGGAGGGGAAGAAAAAAAAAAGAGGTTAGAGTGGAAGAGAGCCAAAGCATAAGAGACTCTTAAAAACAGAACAAACTGAGGGTTGACGGGGGGTGGGAGGGAGGGGAGGGTGGGTGATGGGTATTGAGGAGGGCACCTTTTGGGATGAGCACTGGATGTTGTATGGAAACCAATTTGACAATAAACTTCATATATTGAAAAAAAAATAAAAAAATAAAACAGAGAAGATCCTAACTGGAAATGAAATATCTGAAAGAAAAAAAAATCTCAATGATGGGCAAATAGAGAGTAAAGGCAGTGAGTGGATTAGTTACTTTAAATCCTAATATGAAGGGTAAAAGGCAAAAATAGTAAGACCAACTGTAATTGCAGTAAGTGATTAAGGGATACTCAAAATAAAAAGAGGCAAAAAAAGTAAAAAATGTAAAATGTGAGCAGGGTAAAAATATAGTGCTTTTATAATGCATTGGAACTTATCAGCTTAAAATAAACTGCTACAAATACTGGTTGAGATATATGAACCTCATGGTAACCACAAACCAAAAACCTACAATCAATATATAAAACATAGAAAGTAGAACCCAAATACAACACTAAAGAACCACAAGGAAAAAGACTAAGAATATTAAAAAAGTAACAAAGAACTACAAAAACAGAGAAAACGATTTCAAAAATAGACATACATAATTATCATTAATTACTTTATTTTTAATTTTTTTTAAACTTTATTTTTGAGAGAGACAGACAGACAGACAGACAGGTTGCAAGTGGGGGAGGAGCAGAGAGAGAGGGAGACACAGAATTGGAAGCAGGCTCCAGGCTTTGAGCTATCAGCACAAAGCCCGACGTGGGGCTCAAACATATGAACCGCGAGTTCATGACCTGAGCTGAAGTGAAGTCAGACGTTTAACCAACTGAGCCACCCAGGCACCCCATCATTAATTACTTTAAACGCTCCAATCAAAAGATAATGGTTAGCTGAATAGATTAAAAAAAAAAAAAAAGAAAGAGAGAGAGAGAGAGAGAGAGATCCAAAATATGCTGCCTACAACAGACTCACTTCAGATCTAAAGACACACACAAACTGAAAGTGAAGAGATCGAAAATACCACATGGAAAAGGAAACGAAAGCTGGAGTAGCAATATTTATATCAGACAAAAAAAGACTTTAAAACAAAGACAGAAACAAAGGACAAAGAAGGTATCACATAATGAAAAAAGGGTCAACTCAAGAAGAAAATATGGTATTCATAAATATTTATTCACCCAACACAGAAGCACCTAAATATATAAAGAAAATAGTAACATATATAAACAGAGAAAGTGACAATAATACAATGACAGGGGACTTTAATACCCCACTTACATCATGGATAGATCCTCCAGACAAAAACAATTTAAAGCCTTAAGCAATATATTAGACCAGATAAATAGATACATACAGAACATTCCATCCCCAAACTGCAGGATAAACATTTTTTTCAAGTGCACAAGGAACATTCTTCCAGGATAAACCACCGTGTTAGGCCACAAAACAAGTCTCGATAAATCCAAGATTTAAATTCCAACAAGCATCTTTTCTAACTTAACAATTGTACAAAACTGGAAATCAATTACAAGAAGAAAACTGGAGAAACACAAACATATGGAGACTGAACAACATGCTACTAAACAACAAATGGGTCAGTAAAGAAATCAAAAGGAAATCAAAAAATACCTGAGACAAATTCAAATGGAAACACAGCTTTCCAAAATCTATGGGATACAACAAAAGCAATTCTAAGAGGGTATTTCACAGTGATACAAGCCCGCCTTAAAAATACAAAAATAAAACATCCCAGGGCACCTGGTTGTCTCAGTCAGTGAGCATGTAACTTCTGATCTCGGGGTTGTGAGTTTGAGCCCCAAAATGGATGTAAAAGAATACTTAAAAATAAAATCTTTTCTTAAAAAATCTCAAATAAATAATCTAACTTTTTATCTAAAGAAATACAAAAAAGAGCAAAGCCTAAAGTTAGAGTGAAATCAAAAAGATAAATGTGGAGATAAATGAAATAGAGACTAAAAAAATAACAGAAAAGTTCAATGAAACTAAAACTGGTTCCTTGAAAAGACAAACGAACTCAATAAATCTCTAGCCATACTCATTAAGAAAAGAAGAAAGGGCTCAAATAATAAAAATCAGAAGTAAAACAGAAGTTACAACTGACACCACAGAAATACAACACTATTATGAAGAAGTATTTGCCAATAAATTGGAAACCTAGAATAAATTCCCAGAAACACACAACCTTCAAAGACAGAATCATGAACAGAAACTGAATACAATGATAACAAGTAATGAAATTGAATCAGTAATTTAAAAACTCCCAATACACAAAAGTCCAGGACAAAACCAATGCACAGCTGAATTCCAGCAAGCATTTAAAGAAAAGTTAGTACCTATCCTTCTCAAATTATTTCAAAAAAAAAAAAAAAAAGACTAAAGAGGAAGGAGCACTCCCAAACTCATTTTGAGACCAGCATTACCCTGATACCAAACCAAAGACACCACACACAAGGAAAGAGGGACGGAGGGAGGGAGGGAGGGAGGGAGGGAGGGAAGGAAGGAAGGAAGGAAGGAAGGAAGGAAGGAAGGAAGGAAGGAAGGAAGGAAGGAAGGAAAGAAAGAAAGAAAGAAAGAAAGAAAGAAAGAAAGAAAGAAAGAAAGAAAGAAAGAAAGAAAAAGTGAATCTAGGCCTATATCACTGACAAACTTACGCAAACATCCTCAACAAAATATTAGCAAATGGAATTTGACAATATGTTAAAAAAGATCATACAACAAAATCAAGTGGGATTTATTCCAGGGATGGAAGGATAGTTCAATACCCACAAATCAATCAACAACATACACCACATTAACAATAGGAAGAATAAAAATCTTATGATCAACTCAATAAATGCAGAAAAAGCAAATGACAAAACTCAATATCCAGTTACAGTAAAAACTCAACAAACTGAATATAGCAGGAATATATCTAAATATAACAAAGGCTATGTATGGCAAATGCACCATACTCACTGGTGAAAACATGAAAGCTTTTTCTTTAAGATTAGAAATAAGACAAGGGTGCCCAAACTCACCACTTTTATTCAACATAATATTGGAAGTTCTAGCCACAGCAATAAGGTATGGAAACAAATAAACAAAAGCATCTAAATTGGAAAACAAGAATTAAAACAGTCACTAATTGTTTATGACAATACTATACGTAGAAAACCCTAAAGACCTCACCAAAATAAAAAATAAAATAAAATAAAATAAAAAGAATAAAGATTCATTGAGATCACAAGACACAAAATCAACAGAGAGTAATGGGTTGCATTTCTGTATGCTAACAATGAGATGTAAGAGAAATTAAAAAAATAATCCCATTTATAATTGCACCAGAAGATTAAAGCATATAGAAATAAATTTAACCAAGGAGGTGAAAGAATTGTACTCCGAAAGTATAAAACATCAATGAATAAAAAACTGAAATCAGAAACAAATGGAAAAATACACCATGTACTTGAATTAGAAGAATTAATGTTGTTAAAATGTCCACATTACTCAAAGCCATTTATACATTCAATGTAATCCCCATCAAAATACCAATGGCATTTTCACAGAACTAAAACAAATCATCCTAAAATTTGTATGAAACCACAAAAGGCCCTCAAAGACCAAAGCAATCTTATAAAAGAAGAACAAAAATGGTGGCATCATTCTCCCCATTTTAAACATAGCTACATAGCTATAGTAATCAACAGTACATTAACATCACAAAGCAGACACACAGATCAATAGAACAGATTAGAGAACTCAGAAATAAACCCATACTTACCTAGTCAGTCTATGACTGGCTATGACTGTCTAAGAAGGCAAGACTATACAATTTGGAAAAGACATTTTCTTCAATAAATAGTGCTAGAAAGACTAGACAACAACATTCAAAAGAATGAAACTGGACCACTATCTTACAACACGCACAAATATAAATTGAAAATAGATTCAAGATGTGGATGTAAGACCTGAAACAATAAAACTATTACAAGAAAACATAGGCAGTAAGCTCTTTGGCAACAATCTTAGCAATATTTTTTGTATGTCTCCTCAGGCAAAGGAAATAAAAAGTAAAATAAATAAGATTATATCAAACTAAAAAGCTTTTGTACAGAAAAGGAAACCATCAACAAAATAAAAGGACATTCTACTCAATGAGAGCAGATACTTGCAAATCATACATCCAATTAGGGATTAATATCCAAAATACTTAAAGACTTACGCAACTTAATATCAAAAAATAAAAAACTAACAAATTGGGCAGAAGACCTGAATAGACATTTTTTCAAAGAAGACATAAGGATAGCCAACAGGCACATTAAAAGATGTTCAACAATAGTCATCATCAGGGAAATGCAAATCAAAACCACAATCAGATGTCAGTTCATACCAGTCAGATTAGTTGGTATCAAAAAGACAAAACAAAACAAAACAAGCGTTAGTGAGGATTTGGATAAAAGGAAACTCTATGTACTATTTGTGGGAGTGTAAATTTTTGCGAACACTATGGAAATCAGTATGGGGTTTCCTCAAAAAAATAAAAATAGAACTACCTCAGGATCCAGCAATCCCACTTCAGGGTATTTATTCAAAAAATATTAAACACCAATTCAAAGATATATATGCATCTCCGTGTTCACTGCACCATTAGTTACAATAGCTAAGATATTAGGCAACCTAAGAGCCTACTGATAGATAAACGAATAAGGACGATGTGGTATACACACACAATAGAATATCCCTCAGCTATAAAAAAGAATAAGATATTGCCATTTGCAACAGCATGGATGGACCTAGAAGGTATTTTGCCAAGTGAAATAAATTAGACACAGAAAGACAAATAGCCTATGATTTCATTTCCATGTGGAATCTAAAAAGCAAAACAAACAAAATAGAAATAGTCTCAGACCTGGGAAACACACTGTTGGTTGCCAGAGGAGAGAGGGGTGGAGGGGACAGGTGAAATAGATGAAGGGGGTTGGAAGGTACAAACTTCCTAGTGTAAAATAAACAAGTCATAGGGGATATGATATACAACGTAGGGAGTATACTCAATAATACTGGTTTATCCTTTCATCTGTTCATAGATACTATCTGTCATGAGCTTTCAACACATCATTCCTTTGTGCTGTCATGTTTTATAGCTTTGTGTTGACGTGTTTGCACAGGAGTGGAGCTGCTTGGCCATAGGATCAGTTGCATATTTAATGTTATAATAAACTGACAAATTGCTATCCAAAGTAGCCGTTCCAGTCTGAATTTCCATCAGCAATGGGGAATACCAGTTGCTTCAGACCCACACCAACATGGGGCATGGTAGGTTTTCATTTTGGCCATTCCAAGGGATGTGAAGCAGTACTTCAATGTGGCTTTAATTTGCATTAAACTTGCGTTTCCCAGAGGATGAGAGACGTTAAGCACCTTTTCATTTGCTTATCGGCCATCTGTATGTCTTTTTAAGTAAAATATCAGATAATTTGCCCATTAGGTTGTTTTCTCATTATTGAGTTGTTACTTATTCCTATGTTCCAGATACATGTACTCGTTGGGATATATTTGAAATTATTTTTTCCTAATCTGTGGTTTGCTTTTTCATTTCCTAATGGTTTTTTCAATAGCAAAAGTTTTAATTTTGAAAATCCAATTTATGATTTATCTTTGCTTTTCTTAATTAGAAAATTTTCCTATTTCAAAATCATAAAAACATTTTCATCAATAATTTTTATAATTTTATATTTACATTTATGTATATGAAAGATCTTGAGTTACTTTGAGCCTATAGGTGTTGAAGTTATTATTTTCCATTTAATATTCAAGTTTAACAGCACCATTAAAAAAGATTATTTCCCCCATTGAATTATTTTGGTGACTTTGGAGAAAATCAGTTGGCTATATAAGGGTGAATCTCTTTCTAAGTGTTTTATTGTTTTACTGATACAGATGTTTTATGTCAATACAATGCTATATTGCTTAATTCAGATTTATTCCCTGAAATCTAGAATGTGAAGTCCTCCAACATTGTTCTTATTTTAAAAAACATGTTTTGGCTATTTTAAGACCTTTGCATTTTCATAGAAATTTTAGAGTGAACTTTGCAATTCTTCCAAAAAGCTTCACATGGTCAGATTGAGAGAGTGCTGATTCTAGAGATCAATTTCAAGAGAATTATCATTTAGTAAGTATTAAGCCTTTATCTATGAACTCAATATATATTTCCATTTATTTAGGCTCTCTTTAATATCATATGTCAGTGTTTTATCAATTTCATACCAGCACCTACTTCCTTAAATGTAATCCTATTTTATCATTTTTCACTTAGTGTAGTGGAATTATTTACATAATTTTCTAATTTCTTATTGATTATATATGGAAATACAATTAATATTACTTACTAACCTTTTTATCCAACAAGTTTGCTAAACCTACTTATTAGTTCTAGAGCTTTCCTCAAATTACTAGGGATTTTCTTTGTATACATTCATATCACTTGAGAATAGTGTTGCTCTTCCTTTCTTGTATGTATGCCTCTTCTTTTTACTTTCTTCCTTCCTTCCTTCCTTCCTTCCTTCCTTCCTTCCTTCCTTCCTTCCCTCCCTCCCTCCCTCCCTCTCTCCCTCTTTTCTTTCTCCCTTTTGCACTAGTTTAAGCCTTAGTACAATAGTTAAAACAATAGTTCAAAGAACTGGGGGGAGAGAATATCTTTGCATTTTCCCAGTCTTAGGGAGAAAGCAGTAAATCTTTCACCATTAAATATTATGTTAGCGGAAGATTTATTTTTAGTTTATTTATTTATTTTGAGAGAGCAAGAGAGAAAGAGAGAGAACACAAGCAGGGGAGGGGCAAAGCGAGGGAGAGGGAAAATCCCAACCATGCTCGGAACTGTCAGCACAGATCTCCATGCGGGGCTCAAACCCACAAACCATGAGATCATGACCTGAGTTGAAACCAAGAGTCAGACCGTCAACTGACTGAGCCACCGAGGCACCCTAAGATTTTTTGTAAACACATATAATTGGCTTAAAAATATTCCCTTCTGTGGTCAAAAAATATTAACTTTCCATTATAAAATAATTCCTGGGGATATAATATACAGCATGGTGACCATATTTAATACTGTGTTGCATACTTGAAACTTGTTAAGAGAGATCTTAAAAGTTCTCATGACAAGAAAAAAAATATATAATTATGTATGGTATGAATGTTAATTAGATTTATTGAGATGATTATATGAGACATGCCTGGTTGGCTCAGGCAGTTGAGCATCCAACTCATGATTGCTGCTCAGGCCATGATCCCAGGGTCATGGGATCAAGTTCTGCATCTAGTTCTGCACTAAGCAGGGAGCCTCGTTAAGATTCTCCCCCTGCCCCCAGCTCACACACACGTTCTAGAAAAAAAAAATCTATATATCTATCTATCCATCTAATCTAGGTATATATAGACATACATCAAATTTTGTACACCTGGGGCTCCTGGGTGGCTCAATCAGTTGGGGGTCCAGATCTTGACTTCAGCTCAGGTCACAATCTCAGGGTCATGAGATGGAGCCCATGTCAGACTTCACACTGGGTGGGGAGCCTATTTAAGATTCTCTCTCCCTGTCTGTGCCTCCCCAACTCATGCTCTCTTTCTTAATCTCTCTCTCTCTCTCTCTCTCTCTCTCTCTCAAAAGAAAAGTTATACACTTGAAACCATTGTGCTATATGTCAATTATCATTTTGAAAAAAAAAGAAAGAAAAAAGAAAAATGTTCTCTATTGTTAATTTGTTGAGAGATTTTAAGGTAAAAGGTTGTTGCATTTTGTAAATTATTTTTATGAATCTATTGAGATGATCTTGTCTCCTTTATTCTCTTAATGTGATAGATTTTTAGATTTTCATTACAGATATTGCCTTCCCATTTTTTTCTCCCAGGTCATCTCTGGTCGTTTTTCCTGTCAGGATAATATTGGTCTCAGTTGGAAATGTTCCCCCTCCTTTTTTTTTTTCTTTTGAAAGACTTTAATTTAATAAATGAATATACCTGGGCCTGGAGTTTTCCTTGTGTGAAGTTTTAAACATGAATTGAATTTCTTTAATACAGGGTGCTTTTGAGTTTCCTAGCTTTTCTTGAGTCAGTTTTGGAAATTTGTGTTCATTTCCTCTAAATGGTCCAATTAATCGGTATAAAGTTCTTCAATATTCCTTTGCTGTCCTTTCAATGAACTGTCATTATGTACCCCCATAACTGTCATTCAGTACCATTATCACATTGACCTTTTATCATTTATACATAACAAGAAAAGGGACAAGCAGTTTGTTCTGGCTACCATCAAGAAATGCTATTCTTTCTTTAATTAGAATAATTAGTCATGAAGAGAGAAGAAATGCTTTTTATCTCCTCAACCATTTAGAAAGGGAACAGACATATGATGTTAATTCTAGTTTGGTGACAATCTTTGATTTTCATTTTTCAACTTAATTAACATCTATTATTATTTTTACATATAATATGTTATTGTTTTATTTTATTTTATTGTTAACATTTTGGTAATTACTGTATGTCTGCCTAGTTTCCAAGTATATATAAATATATGTATTAATAAATATAAATATATGTAACATATATTAGTAGATGCAATCTTCACAAAAACTATGTAAGGTAGGTACTATTGCTATAACCAATTACGAGTGAAGAAATGGCAACACAGAGAGAGCTTACATAATTTTCCTAAGGCTACAGTAGCTAATTACTGACATAAAGGACTTACACTTTAGCAGTTTTATTCCACAGTTCATATGGTATCTTGTTCAATAGCTTGAATTCACTCTATAAAATAATAATAAATTTAGTAAAAACTAAAATTTATTGTACCAAAAATACAATAGTAGCTCCAAGTTGATGTAAAGTTATGACATTGTATGAGCTGTAATAGTAGCATACTATTGTAATTTGTAATGTAAGTATAATACTACAAACTGTAGTTATAAGGTATATAAGGCCTACTTAGAATGACACTCATGTAGAACGTCTACTTCTGTCATTAGCAGCTCTATGAGCAGGGATAAAGTCAAGAATTATCAAGGAGGCTGTCATTACCTATAAGAGCAAAGACAGCAGAGAAGCCAAGAGAGAAGCATACATAAATCTTAAAATGTGATCAAAGATCAGAAAGCCAGGGACAACAACACAGGAGGAGCCACAGGGTCTTAGAGGTCAAAACAAGTAGTTATTTCTATGATAAGGAAACATAAATCCTTATCCTAAGATAGATTCTGGGTGGCTCCCTGGAGATTTAGCACTTTTAATTGCTGTGCTATAATTTAGATGAAGTTACAGCCAGAGACACTGGGTGAAGGTCTGCTCTGTGACTGATGAAAGCAACAATAGGAACACTTTAAAAGGTTAATCATACTAATAATACATATGAGTCAAAATCATGGTAATCATGCTAATGACAAAGAAAATACTAACATACGTATTTACACACATACAGATGACCACACAACTGTGAATTCAGAAATACAGGAATATGGAAATAGCCATACCTAATAAGGATTGCTAGTACAGGGATACGCATTCCAGATTTTACAGAACAATCTTCACTTCAATAGGCTAAGAAGTTTCTAGAGACCTCTCAAATATCCTGGAAATTTAATGGTTCCAAACATAAATGAAATTTCCAAACACTGCAACTCACACAGATATTGGGAGAAAAAAGTCCTTTCTAAGATATTCAGTGCAAACAGAGGCTTTACGTACATCATGAAATTCCCCCCAAAAGATCACGGGTTCAGCATTATGTTGAGTCATACTTCTATTTTTATCATTTTGGGGACTTTCCTCTGTCTTTATTCTCTACTCTTAATCCTCCTGGAGACTGGTTCAGAAATCCATAAATAAGTTGAACACTAAACATTTCAGAATTGCATTCAGTCATATATTTGCTGTTCTACCTTTGGCAGAAGGCTTTACATCATAAAATATGTGTAAAGAACATCTATACAAGTACAAAGCAGGACTAATAATTTTTAAGCTCAATAAAAAGTGCAATATGGTAACAATGAAATAATGTTTCCAACAGAAATAATGACATCATAAAGCAAACTAGAATGTGTATTTGAGTAAAAATGTACTTGAAAGATAATATCTTGAATTCCACTTCAAGAAATTAGTTTTCAAAAGTTTATAATCAGATTTCAGTTTGGCAATAGTTGACAAAGCTGTTTTGAAAATAATTTCAGAATAGCCCCCAGAGCAGTTCCAAATGGCAATCCCAATATAAGTAAGAGAAATTTTGTTAAGACCAAGAATACTGAGTTTCTTTTCAGACCTTCAAATTCTGGGAAGCGCTGGAGTAATAATCACCACAGTCTCCTTTTAACTTATGAAGAAGCATTTTTACCAAAAATTTTAATTAAAAAAATGGATATGAACCCAAATCATCAAGCTGAAATATTTAGGAAAGAAAAAAACATTGTGTTCCTAATCTATAAAGTTGATAAGTTCCATAAACAATTTTGGAATCAGGCTGCACTGAGAGCATAAATTGATATAGATTGCTTTGCTCTCATAGCAACACAATATTTTTTGCTGAATGAGAAAAAGTTTGAAGGCATAAATCAAGATAAAGCAATCATCTGACAAATAACTACAAAAAAAAAAAAAGTCCCATACCTTTTCTTAGTGAACACTATGACACATTGATTTTCTACTGAAGATAAAAGCCAAAATCATGTGTCATCAATATAAGCAAGCAAACTATTTGGTTCGATATGTTATACTTAAAAAAAATACAGGAAAAAGGTAAATTGGAAACATTTCACATGATTAAACAAGTTTAGATCAGCAGAGGAAAAATACCTTTAAAAGAAATTTCATATAGGTTATTACTACAGAGTCAACAATACATTGAAGGAGAATAAATGGTGGCTGTTATTTGCCTAGCTCGATAAAGGGATACTATCTGAATAAGAAGATTCATATCCAGTGTGCTTTGTGAATGTATAATTTTTGGCAAAATAATTCAGCCTTAATAATCTAATGTACTTTACTTCATATGGCAGCTTCACACAAGTACAGTTAAATACCTCCTTGTAAAAAAAGAGGCCAGGAGGGCAGCTGTTAGCATATCCAACACTTCTGCATAAATTCCAAAATGGCATGTAAATTCCACAAGTGATGACTTCAAGCCCACCCTGGGCCCCCTAGCTGGACAGCCCTGCTGCGGCAAAATTTGCAAAATCAAATATGGCAGCTCCCCAATTGGGTCAATGTTTTCTCATTCCATTCTACTAAATCTAGCCAGAAGGCACAGTAAAGGGATTTGGAAGTATTCCTGAGCAGAAAGGGCCCAAATAGTTTATATCTGCAACACCAGAGACAAAAAGAAACAAACAAAAACATAGTTACATCAAGTTTCAAAATAGGGCACAAACTGAAAGAGGATAAGAAACACTGGAATGAAAGCATTCATTTGTACTTAATAGTTTTCTAACTCTTGTTTTACAAACCAATTGCCAATTAAAAAAAATTCAACCCAACAACCAAAATCTCATGTTTCTTTCTTTCAACATGGGTTATAAAAATATTTGGATATTACCAGATGATACACTAATTTTTATGATTTTCCAATGCTTAATGACCTATATTAATATATATTATTAATATATATAAAGTATATTTCCAATATTTAATGACCCATAATAATATTCTACTGTAATTTTGGAGGGTCAAAACATTAGATGTCATTTAGTACTATAGAAGTCATAACAGGGGCGCCTGGGTGGCTCAGTCGGTTGAGTGTCCAACTTCGGCTCAGGTTGTGATCGCACGGTTTGTGGGTTCCAGCCCCGTGTCGGGCTCTGTGCTGACAGCTCAGAGCCTGGAGCCTGCTTCGGATTCTGTGTCCCCCTCTCTCTCTGCCCCTCCCCCACTCATGTTCTGTCTTTCTCTGTCTCAGAAATAAACATTAAAATTTTTTTTTAAAGTCATAACAAATAACAGTAAAATTTACATAATGGATTTGCTAGCATATTAGACTGGTTTTCTAGTCCATACACTCTTGTAAATAACCTCTACCTAGCCTTTTCTTCTCCCCTTTAATTTGTTCCTCACACTGAAAAGCAATCTCATTAATTTGCGTCAGAAATTGATAGAGTTGACATATTAAGCTGTGGACATTTGAATTCAGCTGAAGAAGATAGCCTGTGAGAAACAGAAGATTGTGAAACAAGATTTAGTATGCTGTTCGGTAAGCAACAAATCTTTGAGTATTGCTCACACAGGCTTCAAGCCAGCAGACTCCATCCAAAACCTTTCAATGCAAATTTCAGCAAACTACACACACTTGGAAGAAAAATGTTATATGAGGCTGCATATATAATTTATACTTTTAGCATTTCTGTGTGTAATTTCACAGAAAGTGGGATCAAGGAAAAATTATTAAATACGATCCTGCTTTATTTACAACATAACTCCAGAAACATTTTTTTCCTAGAAGTAATGAAAAATGATGCACCATTTAAAATTTAAAGGCATATGCCACAAACAAAAAAATTAGGATTAAGATTTTTTTTTTTACATCTTTCACCTCAAATCTACCTGGGAAAAGTCTGTTTCTCTTTATTGCCGAAGGATGTTATCAGAACACAACAGATTTTTTTCAGATTTAATCAGAGAGTTCTATGGCATTGAAAAGTCTAGCTGGAGAATCCTTTCTTTGAAAGCCCGAGAGGCTTACCTCATACATAAATATACACTCGAGGAAAAGAGGTCATGTTAGGAAGAAGTGAGCTCAAGATAGTAAGTCCCAGTTTCTATGGTGCCAAAGAATTAATAAGTTGAGTTAAAGTGGGTTTTTTTTGTAATACTTATCAGCGAATACTACAATTATTGAATTCATGCCAAGAAACTCAATTATCCAAGAGAAAAGCCAAAGAGAGGCAGATTTCAATTCTGTAGAAGAAAGCATTTTCTGTCAGTGTGTCCTCGAGTAAGATAGAAAACACCATAATGTAATAAATTCTCAACACTAGAGGTACTAGAATACATCTGGGTCAAATATTTAGAAAGGAAGTGCTTAGGCTAATTTGGCTGTGGCACAATTACGAATATTTTGTGATTCTGATGTAAAATTTGTGGTGTATCGACAATAATACCAATTGAGAACATCAGACAACAGCTACTTGTGTGAGAGAGTCAGTTTTCATTATGTACCTAGACTCTCATTTAAGTATTAGTAAAAATGAGACATATATGTAATATATAGTATAAATGAGGCCAGATATAATAAAGAATCTCACTGTATTTCCTTTGTTAGAAACAGTCCTTTTAGAAAGTCAGTAGTAAATTCACTATTATAAGAGTTGAAACCTCTTTAAAAGTTATAACTGGAAATTTTCTTCAAAATAGTTGTGGTAAAGTATCATTTCTCTCTTATTTTCATTCAATAGCTTCTACAATTGAGCATGACTCAAATACCTTTCCTTTTTGATGTATGAATGCCCCCAACACATAGGGTGCTTTATAACAAGTTGCTTTGCTATATTGATTTTTCATGGAAAATGCATGCTAGTAATACAGACTCAAGAGAAAGAGAGGTATCTCCTATCCAAGAATCATTCTGGAAATGAAATAGCAGTAAGTTTTAAGAAATTCTAAATAACTTCCAAAATATTGAAGCAAGTATTAGTGAACACATTAGCTAAAACCAGCATAAAGTAATAAAAATCTTTCAAAAGAAAAAAACTAATAGCTGTCTGGACTTCAAAAATTTAAGACCACCAATCCAAGAATGATCTAGGATAACAAGTATAGTAATCTGTAGTGGACCCAAACTTTTATGTATTTATGTATGCATGTATGTATTTACTTATTTAGTTACCTATTTATTTTACAGTTTATTTATTTATTTTGAGAGAGACAGAGAGACAGTGAAGGGGTAGAAACAGGACAAACAGGTTTTACTCTGTCAGCACAGAGCCTGATGCAAGGCACGAACCCAACCAACCCTGACATCAGGACCTGAGCCAAAACCAAGAGTTGGATGCTCAACTGACTAAGCCACCTAGACACCACTGGACCCAACGTTTTAGTAATAGAGTTTAGTTATATTCTTTAGTTATATGGTGGTAGTATTCTGAAATAAATGGAACATCTGTTTATCACATCCGAAAGTATCCCACGATATTAGTATGCAGGATCACAGATTTACACGTACTATCTCATCCTCAGATCCACACTTCTAAGAGTACACCATTTGAAATACAAAATATCGAAGAATATCTTTGGAAAAGGAAATATGCCCTACAGCTGATACACCCTACATATACAAACCATTTTTCTGTAGTATTCTGTATGATTTCATTAAGAACAATATATCGTTTAGTAATTTAGTATAGTATATTATTCAACCTAACATTACACCTAAAGAGGCTGGAAAAAGAACAGCAAATAAAGTCCAAAACCAGCAGAAGGAGGGAAATAATAAAGATTAGAAAATTAATCAATGATATAAAAAAAAAAAAAGGGTACAGGAGATCAATGAAGCGAAGAGCTGGTTCACGGAAAGAATTAACAAAATTGATAAAACCCTAGCCAGATTTATCAAAAGAAAAAAGAAAGGACCCAAATAAATAAAATCATGAAGGAAAGAGATCACTACCAACACTGCAGAAACTTGAACAATAAAAAGAGAATATTATGAGCAATTATATGCCAACAAATTGGGCAATCTGGAAGAAATGGACAAATTCCTAGAAACATAAACTACCAAAACTGAAACCAGAAGAAATAAAGTTTTGAACAGACCCATAACCAGTAAATAAATTGAATCAGTAATCAAAAATCTCCTAACAAACCAGGAGCCAGGTGGCCTCCCAGGGGAATTCTACCAAACATTTAAGGAAGAGTTAATACCTATTCTTTTGAAGCAGTTACAAAGAAAAAAAAGAAAGAAAGAAAAGAAAAGAAAAGAAAAGAAAAGAAAAGAAAAGAAAAGAAAAGAAAAAAGGAAAACTCCCAAACTCATTCTATGAGGTCAGCATTACCTTAATTCCAAAACCAAAGACCCCACTAAAAACGAGAATTACAGAGCAATTTCCCTGAACAACATACATGCAAACATTCTCAACAAGATAGTAGCAAATTAAATCCAACAGTACATTAAAGGAATTATTCATCATGATCAAGTGTGATTTATTCCAAGCCTGCATGGGTGGTTCAATAGCTGCAAATCAATAAAAGTGATAAATCACATTAATAAAAGAAAGGAAAGCAACCATATGATCCTCTGGGGCACCTGAGTGGCTCAGTCCATTAAGCATCTGACTGAAGCTCAGGTCATGATCTCACGGTTCGTGGGTTTGAGCCCGGCATCAGGCTCTGGGCTGACAGCTCAGAGGCCTGCTTCAGATTGTGTCTCCCACTCTCTCTGTCCCTTCCCATCTCTCTCTCTCTCTCTCTCTCTCTCTCTCTCTCTCTCTCTCTCTCTCTCTCAAAAATAAACATTAAAAAAAAACTACATGATCCTCTCAACAGATGCAGAAAAAAGCATTTGACAAAACACAGCATCCTTTCTTCATAAAAACCCTGAAGAAAGTAGAGATAGAAGCACCATAACTCAAGATCATAAATGCCATATATGAAAAACCCACAGCTACTATCATCCTCAATGGGGAGAAACTGCGAACTTTACCCCTAAGGTCAGGAACATGACAAGGATGACCACTCTCACCACTATGGCTCAACATAATACTGGAAGTCCAGGTCTTAGCAATCAGACAAGAAAAAGAAATAAAAGGCATCCAAATCAGCAAGGAGAAAGTCAAACTTTCACTCTTCGCAAATGACATGATACTGTACATGGAAAACCCAAAACCTCCACCAAAAAACTGCTAGGTCTGATACATGAATTCAGCAAAGTTGCAGGATATAAAATCAATGTACAAAAATCAGTTGTGTTTCTATACAACAATAATGAAGCAGCAAAAGAGAAATCAAGGAATTGATGATTCCACTTACAATTGCACCCCAAACCCTAAGATACCTATGAATAAACCTAACCAAAGATGTAAAATATCTATAAGCAGCAAACTACAGAAAGCTTATGAAAGATACTGAAGAAGACACAAAGAAATGGAAAACTAATCCCTGCTCATGAATTGATTGGAAGAACAAATACTATTAAAAAGTCAAATCTACCCAAAGCAATCTACACATTCAATGCAATTCCTCTCAAAATAACAGTAGCATTCTTTACAGAACTAGAATAAACTATTCTAAATCTTGTATGGAACCAGAAAAGACCCCAAATGGCCACAGTAATATTGAAAAAGAATACCAAAGCGGGAGGCATCACAATTCCAGACTTTAAGCTGTACTACAAAGTTGTAATCATCAAGATAGTATGGTACTGGCACAAAGAAAGACACATAAATCATTTTTTTTATTTTTTTCAATATATGAAATTTATTGTCAAATTGGGTTTCCATACAACACCCAGTGCTCATCCCAAAAGGTGCCCTCCTCAATACCCATCACCCACCCTCCCCTCCCTCCCACCCCCCGTCAACCCTCAGTTTGTTCTGTTTTTAAGAGTCTCTTATGCTTTGGCTCTCTCCCACTCTAACCTCTTTTTTTTTTTTTCCTTCCCCTCCCCCATGGGCTCCTGTTAAGTTTCAGGATCCACATAAGAGTGAACACATATGATATCTGTCTTTCTCTGAATGGCTTATTTCACTTAGCATCACACTCTCCAGTTCCATCCACGTTGCTACAAAGGGCCATATTTCATTCTTTCTCATTGCCATGTAGTATTCTATTGTGTATATAAACCACATTTTCTTTATCGATTCATCAGTTGATGGACATTTAGGCTGTTTCCATAATTGGGCTATTGTTGAGAGTGCTGCTATAAACATTGGGGTACAAGTGCCCCTATGCATCAGTACTCCTGTATCCCTTGGGCAAATTCCTAGCAGTGCTACTGCTGGGTCATAGGGTAGGTCTATTATTAATTTTTTGAGGAACCTCTACACTGTTTTCCAGAGTGGCTGCACCATTTGCATTCCCACCAACAGTGCAAAAGGGTTCCCGTTTCTCCACATCCTCTCCAGCATCTATAGTCTCCTGATTGGTTCATTTTGGCCACTCTGACTGGCATGAGGTGATATCTGAGTGTGGTTTTGATTTGTATTTCCCTGATAAGGAGCGACATTGAGCATCTTTTCATGTGCCTGTTGGCCATCCGGATGTCTTCTTTAGAGAAGTGTCTATTCATGTTTTCTGCCCATTTCTTCACTGGGTTATTTGTTTTTTGGCTGTGGAGTTTGGTGAGCTCTTTATAGATTTTGGATACTGGCCCTTTGTCCGATATGTCATTTGCAAATATCTTTTCCCATTCCATTGGTTGCCTTTTAGTTTTGTTGGTTGTTTCCTTTGCTGTGCAGAAGCTTTTTATCTTCATGAGGTCCCAGTAGGTCATTTTTGCTTTTAATTCCCTTGCCTTTGGGGATGTGTCAAGTAAGAGACTGCTACGGCTGAGGTCAGAGAGGTTTTTTTCCTGCTTTCTCCTCTAGGGTTTTGATGGTTTCCTGTCTCACATTCAGGTCCTTTATCCATTTTGAGTTTATTTTTGTGAATGGTGTGAGAAAGTGGTCTAGTTTCAATCTTCTGCATGTTGCTGTCCAGTTCTCCCAGCACCATTTGTTAAAGAGACTGTCTTTTTTCCGTTGGATGTTCTTTCCTGCTTTGTCAAAGATTAGTTGGGCATACGTTTGTGAGTCTAGTTCTGGGCTTTCTATTCTATTCCATTGGTCTATGTGTCAAAAACAGACACATAAATCAAAGGAACAGAATAAAGAATCCAAAATCCACAAATGTATGCCCAACTGATCTTCAACAAAGCAGAAAAGAGTATCCAATGAAAAAAGACAGTATGTTCAGCAAATGGTGTTGAGAAAACTGGGCAGCAACATGCAGAAGAATGAAACTGGACCTCTTTCTTACACCATACACAAGAATAAATTCAAAACAGATGAAAGACCTAAATGTAAGTCAGGAAACCATCAAAATCCTAGAGGAGAAAACAGGCATCAACCTCTTTGACCTTGGCCACAGCAATATCTTATTAGACATGTTTCCGGAGGCAAGAGAAACAAAAGCAAAATGAATTATTGGGACCCCAAAAATGAAGATAAAAACCTTCTGCACAGCAAAGGAAACAATCAGCAAAACTAAAAGGTAACCAATGGAATGGGAAAAGATATTTGCAAATGACATATCTGATAAAGGGTTACTATCCAAAATCTACAAAGAACTTATCAAACTCAATACCCAAAAACCAAATTACCCAGTGAAGAAATGAGCAGAAAACATAAACAGACACTTTTCCAAAGACGATATCCAGATGGCTAACACAAATATGAAAAGATGTTCAACATCACTCATCATCAGGGAAATCCAAATTAAAAACATAATGAGATACCACCTCACGCCTGTCAGAATGGCTAAAATTAATAACTCAGGAAACAACAGTTGTCGATGAGGATGCAGAGAAAGGGAAACCCTTATGCACTGTTGGTGGGAATCCAAACTGGTCAGCCACTCTGTAAAACAGTACTGACATTCTTCAAGAAATTAAAAATAGAACTACCATACAGCCCAGGAATTGCACTACTAGGTATTTATCCAAAGGATACAAAAATGCTGATTTGAAGGGGCACATGCACCCCAATGTTTATAGCAGTGGTATTAACAATAACCAAATTATGGAAAGAGCTCAAATGTCCATCGACTAATGAATGGGTAAAGAAATTATATGTATATATATATATATATATATATATGTACATATATATGTATATTATATTATATTTTACATTATATAATATTATTTATATGTACATATATGTATGTATATATAACATTATATATATGTATATATATATTATATATATACATATATATAATATGTACACATATATATATACACACACACACACATGTACACACACACACACAACACACACACACATACATATACACATACACACACAATAGATATTATTTGGTGATCAAAAAGAATGAAATCTTTATTTGAAACAATGTGGATGGAACCAGAGTGTATAATACTCAGAGAAGTCAGTCAGAGAAAGACAAACATCATATGACTTCACTCATATGTGGAATTTAAGAAATGAAACAGATGAACCTAGGAAAAGGGAAGCAAAAATAAGATAAAAACAGAGAGGGAAGAAAACCATAAGAGACTCTTAAATACGGAGAACAAACTGAGGGCTGCTGGAGGGGGAGTGGGCAGGGAGATTGGCTAAATGGGTAAAGAGCATTAAAGAGGGCACTACCTGGGATGAACACTGGGTGTTATATGTAAATGATGAATACTAAATTCTATTCCTGAAACCAATACTACACTACATATTAACTAATTTGGATTTAAATTTAAACAATTTAGTATAGTGTACTATTAATATTAGCATAGTACATTATATAACTAGTATAGATAACTAGTGCTACAACAACCAAACACATCCCAAAAATAACTAGGATCTCCAGAAGTTATCATAAATGCCATTATTCTCCTTCATATGGCTGTTATACCATAATTTTTTCTGTATCATGAAAATCTGAAAATGCCCTCTAAAATATATCTAGAAACTATGTTTGCAAATTAGCCTTTTGGAATAAATAAATTCTCTATGGCATATAAACACATTGTTCAGACCACAAGGGCAGCATCTGGAACAGTCAAATTTATTACTTTACAAAATTGTTGTATTTATTGGAAAAATGGTTTACTCAAGGAATCACTGGGATTATTGATCTTTGAGTTGCTACATACTGAATCTGGAGATCAAAATATGCAACATTATATTTCACAGTATAATATTTCTTAGCACTTTTGCTCATTTAATATGAAATTATGTTTAACTATGTGAGTAATGTTGATTAGAGTATTATAGTATCAAGACTGTTGAGTTGAATTGTCTACTCTTTCTTTTCAAATACCTGTAAAGACATTAGAGAGATTTTTCTAGATCTTCTTTTTTTCACCTATATAATAAAAGGGTTGTCCTAAAAAATCCCTTTCTGCCTGTAAGTTTTCTAAATCTATGACTGAGCTTCACCTAGAAAACAAAGTCTATCTTCTATACCAATTAATGATGGAAATGAAGACAACCATGTCTTATGAAATTAACTTTATGAATATTAAAGTCAATGGCTCTAAGGGACTTAAGTGCACATGTCACAGGAATTCTAAAATACTATAGAACTAAAAGTAAGAAGTACAACAATTTTTACATGTCTGAAGAAGATTCAAATACTTTATATGTACACAGTAGCTTGCACAGAAGAAAAAAGGAAGGCATTGTCAATGTCTAACCAGAACTTATACTACTTCAAAGTAAATCTAAAATGATACTCACCTGCCATAATAAACGAGTACTTTTCAGGTGAAACATAGCTTGATCTTATATTTTAAATGTACATAATAAGCCAAAACATAGGGAATCAATTAACAGAACAATTACTGAAACTTAAATAAAAATTCCAAATTATGAAAGCCCCTTGCATGTGTAAGCCAATCACTTTTTAAATCAATCTGACATAATAGCTCCATAGTTTCAAATCACTAAGAAACTATCATAAATACACAATAAAGAAACCAAAATTAAGTACAAAAAACCTCCAAAGAACTGGAAAGGAGTCCTGGATCTCTATTCACTAAACATAACCTCATTCATGCAGCCAAAGAGTTATTCAACATTTCCTACACATCAGCCAGATCTGATGTACTGTGCTATATGCTGTGGCAACAGAGACATATTTCTTGCATTGACTGATTTCATTGTCAAGTGAATAGATACACATGAAAACTGTATGATGAAACTCTGTCTACAAAGAGTACATGAGAACGAGTGGCCAATTCCATGGAGGCGTATGGATCCATTAGGAAAAACCTCATAAAACAGTAAAACAAACTGAAGTAAAAGCTAATCTGAATATAAAAAAGATCAGTGGCTAAATTTCAAGTATGTGGGGAGAAGGAAAGGTGCAAGATGAAGTCTTCCCAACCATAGGAAGAGAATGACCTTAGTGCACTCCTGACAACTACTGACATTCAGGAAGCAGGAGTAGGCTTGGACAAGGAGAGAAAGTTGAAATATGGAGACACATATAGGAATTTGGACTCCATCCCATCAGTCATGGAAAACCACTAAGGGTTTTTAAGTAAGAAGTATCAAGACCATGTCTTTTGCCCATTTCTTCAATGGATTATTTGGTTTTTGGGTGTTGAGTTTGATAAGTTTTTTATAGATTTTGGATACTAACCCTTTATCTGATATGTCATCTGCAAATATTTTCTCCCATTCTGTCGGTTGCCAAAGAAGACATCCAGATGGCCAACCTACACATGAAAAAATGCTCAACACCACTCATCAACAGGGAAATACAAATCAAAACCACAATGAGATACGACCTTACACCTGTAAGAATGGCTAACAGTAACAATTCAGGCAACAACAGATGTTGGCGAGGATGCAGAGAAAGAGGATCTCCTTTCCATTGTTGGTGGCAATGCAAGCTGGTGCAGCCACTCTGGAAAACAGTATGGAGGTTCCTTAAAAAACTAAAAATAGAACTACCCTATGACCCAGAAATTGCACTATTAGGCATTTATCCAAGGGATACAGGTGTGCTGTTTCGAAGGGACACATGCACCCCCATGTTTATAGCAGCACTATCAGCAATAGCCAAAGTATGGGAAGAGCCCAAATGTCCATTGATGGATGAATGGATAAAGAAGATGTGCTGTATATATATATACAATGGAGTATTATTCGGCAATCAAAAAGAATGAAATCTTGCCATTTGCAACTACGTGGATGGAACTGGAGGATATTATGCTAAGTGAAATTAGTCAGAGAAAGACAAATATCGTATAACTTCACTCATATGACGTCTTGAAGAGACAAAACAGATGAACATAAGGGAAGGGAAACAAAAACAATATAAAAACAGGGAGGGGGACAAAACAGAAGAGTCTCATAAATATGAAGGACAAACTAAGGGTTACGGGAGGGGTTGTGTGAGGGAGGATGGGCTAAATGGGTAAGGGGCACTAAGGAATCTACTCCTGAAATCATTGTTGCATATATGCATTGTGTGCACTATATGTTTTAATAAAACAACTTAAAAAAAAAGAAGTATCAAGATCAGGTTTTCATGTCAGAAAGATCAGTTTTGTTTCAGTGAGTAGGTACAAGAATGATGGCAGTACCAGTTAAAGAGGACTAATACAATTAGCCATGGTTGGAGACAACCTCAACTGAGGTGAAACTACTGATAAGAAATATGAGAGAAACGGGGCTCCTGGGTGGCTCAGTTAAGTATCTGACTCTTGAACTCAGCTCAGGTCACAATCTTGCAGTTCGTGGGACTGAACTCCACATCAGGCTCTGTGCTGATAGCATGGAACCTGCTTTGGATTCTCTCTCCCTCTCTCTCTCTCTGGCCCGCCACCTGCACTTGCTGTCTCTCCCAAAATAAATAAACACTAAATTTTTTTAATATTAAAAAAAATTAAATGAATTTGAGGAAATGAATTTAAGAGCAATTGGCTTAGTCTCCCCCTGTATCTATTTCTACATCTGTAATATGGGAATTAAAAAAAACCTATTACCTGAACCTGAACTTTTATTGTTACTTGAAGATTAAATAAATAACATTTTGTAATAACAACTAATGTTCAAGAAATATTCACCAAGTCTTGAGAATTGGAAAGAAGAAGAAAGAAAGGAAAGGAAGGGAGAAGGATAAAAGTGAGGAGGGAAGAAAAAAAGCTTAAGGAGAAAGAGAAAGGTAGAGTATTGCATAACCAGTTAGCAGAGGCTCCCTCAAGGAAACTGCATTTTTTAATACTCTGCCTTTCTCACATGACTGCAATGGAAAAAGACAGTGAATAACTGACCAGTCAGAAAGAACAGGTAAAGTACCATATTGGTGAAGAACCACTAGAAAGAATTAGATGTAACACTTCATGTACTCACAAAGGTCCAGGAATAGCACCTATTTTTACCAAACTAGAAAAACTTTTTTTTGCAAGGCATTCTCCAGGAAACACAGAAGAGTCTTTCCTCAGTAGTGGGAAATAATTAGCCCTAAACTGAGTACTGATATGATCTCACCTAATAAATCTTAAAAGCAAGACCAGAAGTGATCAAACTCTTTCCAACTAATTTAAATGCGTACCAGCATAAGCACAGGAACACAGACACACAGACAGACACACACACACACACACACACACACACACACACACACACACCCTACCCTGGCCAGTTGCAACACACACACACACACACACACACACACACACACACACACACAGCATCCAGTAAGATAAAATTTACCATATCTGCCATCCAGACACTAATTAGAAGGCTTTTCTTAAGTTTATTTATTTATTTTTGAGAGAAAGAGAAAGAGACAGAGAGAGAGAGAGAGAAAGAGATGAGGGGAGGGGCGGAGAAAGAGAAGGAGAAAGATAATCCCAAGCAGGCTCCACACTATCAAAATAGGGCTTGAACTCACGAACTGTGAGATCATGATCTGAGCTGACTGAGCCACCCAGGTGACCCCACAAGGAATTTTTAAAAAGCAGGAAAATATGGCCCGTGGTGAGAAGAAAAGTATTCACCTGAAAGTGACCCAGAACAGGTAGTATTCACTAACCATTGCTAAAAATATTGGTGAAGGACATTAAGACAATTATGTTTTCCCGCTTCATTGAGGTATAATTGACAAAAATTTTATAGATTTAGGGTTTACATCATGACTTAACACTCACACACACTGTGAAATGATTAGAACATCTATCATCTCGCATAGTTACCATGTGTGTATGTGTCTCTGTATGATGAATATACATATGATCACTCTCAGAAAATTTCAAGTATATAACACAATATTAACTATAGTCACCTTTCTGTTTATTAGATCCCCATAAGTTATTCGTCACTGAAACTAAATCCTTTGACCAACATTTCCCCATTTCCTCCACTTCCCAGGTGTGTGTGTGTGTGTGTGTGTGTGTGTGTGTGTGTGTGTGTGTGTGGTTTTTTTGAGTTTACACTTTAAGATTCCACACATAAATGAGATAATACAGTATTTGACTTTCTGTCTGACTTAACTCAGTATAATGTCCTCCAGGTTCACTTATGTCACAAATGATGGGATATCCTTCCTTTTTTAAGGCTGAATAAAATATATAGTGCACATATATAGCATATTTTCTTTATTCATCAACCAACAGACACATAGGTTATTTCCATCCCATGCCTATCGTGAATAATGTGGCAACAAACAAGGGAATGAGGATATCTTTTCAAAATACTCATTTCATTTTCATTCAATATATATATACTAAAAAGTGAAACTGCTGGATCAGATGACAGTTCTATTTCTTCAGTAATTTTTACATTATTTTCCAAAACGGCTGCAGCAATTTACAATCCTACCAACAGTGTATAAGAGTTTCCTTTTCTCCACACCCAACACTTTTTAACTTTTGATGTTTTGATAAAAGCCATCCTAACCGGTGTCAGATGATATCTCATCATGGTTTTGAATTGTATTTCCTGATGATTAATGCACATGCAAAAGAATGAAATTGAATCCTTATCATATACAACTTGCAAAAGTTAACATGAAATGGATGAAAGGATTATACGTAGACCTAAAACCATAAAATTTCTATCACACAGAGAAAAATCTCCTTGACAATAATCTAGACAGTGACTTTTTTCATCAGATACCAAAAGCACAGGCAACAAAAGCAGCAATAAATGAGTGGGGCTATAACAAACTTTTCTTTTGCACAGCAAAGGAAACAATCAACAAAATGAAAAGGCAACTTATAGAATGAGAGAAAATATTTACAAACCACATATCTGATAAGTGGTTAATATTCAAAATATTTTAAAGAACTCCTACAACTGAATCTCAGTTAAACCAATAAAACAATTGAAAATGGGCAGAGGATCTGAATAGACATTTTTTTTAAAGAAAGCATGTTAGATGGTCAATAGGTTTATGAAGAGTTGTTCAATCAGGAACAGTGATACCTCTAGCTTTGTTCCTCTTTCTTTTGGCTATGTGGAGTCTTTACTGGTTCCACACAAATTTTAGGACTTTTTTTCTATTTCAATAAAAAGTGCCAATAAATGTCTACTGGAATTGCACTGAATCTGTATGGACATTTTAACAAGAGAAATGCTTCCAATTATTGGAAACAGTGTATCTTTCAATTTACTAGTCTTATAAATTTTTTCATCAATGTTTTACAGTTCTGAATGTATAGATGTTTAACTTTCTTGTTAAATTTTTCCTAAGTATGTTACTCTTTTTGATGCTATTGTAAATAAGATTTTCTTAATTTTGTTTTCAGATCATTGTTTGTACAGAAAAGCAACTGACTTGTATGTTGACTTACATCATACAAATGTACTGAATTCATTTATGAGTTCTAAAAGTTTTTGGTGGACTGTTTAGGGTTTTCTATGTCTAAGAGCATGTCATCTAACAAACACAGACAATTTTATTCTTTTCTGATATGGATGTGTTTTATTTTTTTCTTGTCTAAATGCTTTGGCTAGGGCTTCTGGTAATAACTTGAATAGAATTGATGAAAGTGGGCATTCTCAGTGTTTTTTCCTTGATATTAGAAGAAAAGCTCTCAGCTTCCACTATTGTTACATTAGTTGTGTATGTGCCATATATGGCCTTTCTTATACTGCATTTCTTCTATAGCTAATTTGAAAAATCTTTATCATGAAAAGATTTTGAATTTTGTCAAATGTTTTATCTATAAGTATGACTTGTATCATATGACTTTAGTCTTTTTTTGTTAACATGGTGTATCACATTCATTGATTTGCATAAAATCAACCATCCTTGCTTTCCAGAGATAAATCTCACTTGATAATGTTGTATCTTTTCATATATATATATATATATATATATATATATATATATATAAAATTTAAATTTATATCCAAGTTACTTAGCATATAGTACAACAATGATTTCAGGAGTAGATTCCAGTGATTCATCCCCTATGTATAACACCCAGTGCTCATTCCAAGTGTCTTCCTTAATACCCCTTACCGATTTAGCCCACCCCCCCACAACCCCTACAGCAACCTTGTTTGTTCTCTATATTTAAGAGTCTCTTCTGTTTTGTCCCCCTCCCTATTTTTATATTATTTTTGCTTCCCTTATGTTCATCTGTTTTGTATCTTAAATTCCACATATGAGTGGTCATATGATATTTGTCTTTCTCTGACTAATTTCACTTAGTATAATACCCTCCACGTAGTTCCATAGCATAGTTCCATCCATGTAGTTGCAAATGGCAAGATTTCATTCTTCTTGATTGCCAAGTAATACTCCATTGTGTGTGTGTGTGTGTGTACACACCACATCTTCTTTATCCATTCATCTGTTGATGGACACTTGGGCTCTTTCCATACTTTGGCTATTGTTGATAGTGCTGCTATAAACATGGGAGTGCATGTGCCCCTTCGAAACAGCATACCTGTATCCCTTGAATAAACCCCTAGCAGTGCAATTGCTGGGTCATAGAGTAGTTCTATTTTTAATTTTTGAGGAACCTCCATACTGTTTTCCAGAGTGGCTGCACCAGCTTGCATTCCCACCAGCAGGGCAAAAGAGATCCTCTTTCTCTGCATCCTCGCCAACATCTGTTGTTGCCTGAGTTGTTAATTCTAGCCATTCTGACTGGTGTTAGGTGGTATCGCCTTGTGGTTTTGATTTGTATTTCCCTGATGATGAGTGATATTGAGCATTTTTTCATGTGTCTATTACCTATCTGGATGTCTTCTTTGGATAAGTATCTCTTCATGTCTTTTGTTCATTTCTTCACTGGATTATTTGTTTTTTGGGTGTTGAGTTTGATAAATTCTTTATACATTTTGGATATTAACCCTTTAATACGTCATTTGCAAATATCTTCTCTTATTCTGTCGGTTGCCTTTTAGTTTTGCTAATATCATGTTGTATCATTCCAATGTGCCATTAATTTTGGTTTGGTAGAATTTAGGAGGATTTTTACATCAATAGTCATCAAATATACTGGCCAATATTTCTTAAAGTGTCCCTGCTTTGATACAAGGATTAATGTTGGCCTTGCAAAATAAGGTTACAAATATTCCTTCCTCTTCTATTTTTGGAAGAATTTGAGAATGATTGGTATTATTTTTCTTTTTTTTTCCAGTTCTTTTATATATATATATATATATATATATATATATATATATATATGAAATTTATTGACAAATTGGTTTCCATACAACACCCAGTGCTCATCCCAAAAGGTGCCCTCCTCAATACCCATCACCCACCCTCTCCTCCCTCCCACCCCCCATCAAACCTCAGTTTGTTCTCAGTTTTTAACAGTCTCTTATGCTTTGGCTCTCTCACACTCTAACCTCTTTTTTTTTTCCTTCCCCTCCCCCATGGGTTCCTGTTAAGTTTCTCAGGATCCACATAAGAGTGAAACCATATGGTATCTGTCTTTCTCTGTATGGCTTATTTCACTTAGCATCACACTCTCCAGTTCCATCCACGTTGCTACAAAAGGCCATATTTCATTTTTTCTCATTGCCACGTAGTATTCCATTGTGTATATAAACCACAATTTCTTTATCCATTCATCAGTTGATGGACATTTAGGCTCTTTCCATAATTTGGCTATTGTTGAGAGTGCTGCTATGAACATTGGGGTACAAGTGGCCCTATGCATCAGTACTCCTGTATCCCTTGGATAAATTCCTAGCAGTGCTATTGCTGGGTCATAGGGTAGGTCTATTTTTAATTTTCTGAGGAACCTCCACACTGCTTTCCAGAGCGGCTGCACCAATTTGCATTCCCACCAACAGCGCAAAAGGGTTCCCATTTCTCCACATCCTCGCCAGCATCTATAGTCTCCTGATTTGTTCATTTTGGCCACTCTGACTGGCGTGAGGTGATACCTGAGTGTGGTTTTGATTTGTATTTCCCTGATAAGGAGCGACGCTGAACATCTTTTCATGTGCCTGTTGGCCATCCGGATGTCTTCTTTAGAGAGGTGTCTATTCATGTTTTCTGCCCATTTCTTCACTGGGTTATTTGTTTTTTGGGTGTGGAGTTTGGTGAGATCTTTATAGATTTTGGATACTAGCCCTTTGTCCGATATGTCATTTGCGAATATCTTTTCCCATTCCGTTGGTTGCCTTTTCGTTTTGTTGGTTGTTTCCTTTGCTGTGCAGAAGCTTTTTATCTTCATAAGGTCCCAGTAATTCACTTTTGCTTTTAATTCCCTTGCCTTTGGGGATGTGTCGAGTAAGAGATTGCTACGGCTGAGGTCAGAGAGGTCTTTTCCTGCTTTTTCCTCTAAGGTTTTGATGGTTTCCTGTCTCACATTTAGGTCCTTTATCCATTTTGAGTTTATTTTGGTGAATGGTGTGAGAAAGTGGTCTAGTTTCAACCTTCTGCATGTTGCTGTCCAGTTCTCCCAGCACCATTTGTTAAAGAGGCTGTCTTTTTTCCATTGGATGTTCTTTCCTGCTTTGTCAAAGATGAGTTGCCCATAAGTTTGTGGGTCTAGTTCTGGGGTTTCTATTCTATTCCATTGGTCTATGTGCCTGTTTTTGTGCCAATACCATGCTGTCTTGATGATGACAGCTTTGTAGTAGAGGCTAAAGTCTGGGATTGTGATGCCTCCTGCTTTGGTCTTCTTCTTCAAAATTCCTTTGGCTATTCGGGGCCTTTTGTGGTTCCATATGAATTTTAGGATTGCTTGTTCTAGTTTCGAGAAGAATGCTGGTGCAATTTTGATTGGGATTGCATTGAATGTGTAGATAGCTTTGGGTAGTATTGACATTTTGACAATATTTATTTTTCCAATCCATGAGCACGGAAATTTTTTCCATTTCTTTAAATCTTCTTCAATTTCCTTCATAAGCTTTCTATAGTTTTCAGCATACAGATCCTTTACATCTTTGGTTAGATTTATTCCTAGGTATTTTATGCTTCTTGGTGCAATTGTGAATGGGATCAGTTTCTTTATTTGTCTTTCTGTTGCTTCATTGTTAGTGTATAAGAATGCAACTGATTTCTGTACATTGATTTTGTATCCTGCAACTTTGCTGAATTCCTGTATCAGTTCTAGCAGACTTTTGGTGGAGTCTATCAGATTTTCCATGTATAATATCATGTCATCTGCAAAAAGAGAAAGCTTGACTTCATCTTTGCCAATTTGGATGCCTTTGATTTCCTTTTGTTGTCTGATTGCTGATGCTAGAACTTCCAGCACTATGTTAAACAGCAGCGGTGAGAGTGGGCATCCTTGTCGTGTTCCTGATCTCAGGGAAAAAGCTCTCAGTTTTTCCCCGTTGAGGATGATGTTAGCTGTGGGCTTTTCATAAATGGCTTTTATGATCTTTAAGTATGTTCCTTCTATCCCGACTTTCTCAAGGGTTTTTATTAAGAAAGGGTGCTGGATTTTGTCAAAGGCCTTTTCTGCATCGATTGACAGGATCATATGGTTCTTCTCTTTTTTTTTTTTTATTAATGTGATGTATCACATTGATTGATTTGCGAATGTTGAACCAGCCCTGCATCCCAGGAATGAATCCCACTTGATCATGGTGAATAATTCTTTTTATATGCCGTTGAATTCGAATTGCTAGTATCTTATTGAGAATTTTTGCATCCATATTCATCAGGGATATTGGCCTGTAGTTCTCTTTTTTTACTGGATCTCTGTCTGGTTTAGGAATCAAAGTAATACTGGCTTCATAGACTGAGTCTGGAAGTTTTCCTTCCCTTTCTATTTCTTGGAATAGCTTGAGAAGGATAGGTATTATCTCTGCTTTAAACGTCTGGTAGAACTCCCCTGGGAAGCCATCTGTTCCTGGACTCTTATTTGTTGGGAGGTTTTTGATAACCGATTCAATTTCTTCGCTGGTTATGGGTCTATTCAAGTTTTCTATTTCTTCCTGTTGAGTTTTGGAAGAGTGTGGGTACTTAGGAATTTGTCCATTTCTTCCAGGTGGTCCAGTGTGTTGGCAGATAATTTTTCATAGTATTCCCTGATAATTGTTTGTATCTCTGAGGGATTGGTTGTAATAATTCCATTTTCATTCATGATTTTATCTATTTGGGTCATCTCCCTTTTCTTTTTGAGAAGCCTGGCTAGAGGCTTGTCAATTTTGTTTATTTTTTCAAAAAACCAACTCTTGGTTTCGTTGATCTGCTCTACAGTTTTTTTAGATTCTATATTGTTTATTTCTGCTCTGATCTTTATTATTTCTCTTCTTTTGCTGGGTTTAGGCTGTCTTTGCTGTTCTGATTCTAGTTCCTTTAGGTGTGCTGTTAGATTTTGTATTTGGGATTTTTCTTGTTTCTTGAGATAGGCCTGGATTGCAATGTATTTTCCTCTCAGGACGGCCTTCGCTGCGTCCCAAAGCGTTTGGATTGTTGTATTTTCATTTTCGTTTGTTTCCATGTATTTTTTAATTTCTTCTCTAATTGCCTGGTTGACCCACTCATTCGTTAGTAGGGTGTTCTTTAACCTCCATGCTTTTGGAGGTTTTCCAGACTTTTTTCTGTGGTTGATTTCAAGCTTCATAGCATTGTGGTCTGAAAGTATGCATGGTATAATTTCAATTCTTGTAAACTTATGAAGGGCTGTTTTGTGACCCAGTATATGATCTATCTTGGAGAATGTTCCATGTGCACTCGAGAAGAAAGTATATTCTGTTGCTTTGGGATGTAGAGTTCTAAATATATCTGTCAAGTCCATCTGATCCAATGTCTCATTCAGGGCCCTTGTTTCTTTATTGACCATGTGTCTAGATGATCTATCCATTTCTGTAAGTGGGGTGTTAAAGTCCCCTGCAATTACCACATTCTTATCAATAAGGTTGCTTATGTTTATGAGTAATTGCTTTATATATTTGGGGCTCCGGTATTCGGCGCATAGACATTTATAATTGTTAGCTCTTCCTGATGGATAGACCCTGTAACTATTATATAATGTCCTTCTTCATCTCTTGTTACAGCCTTTAATTTAAAGTCTAGTTTGTCTGATATAAGTATGGCTACCCCAGCTTTCTTTTGGCTTCCAGTAGCATGATAAATAGTTCTCCATCCCCTCACTCTCAATCTAAAGGTGTCCTCAGGTCTAAAATGAGTCTCTTGTAGACAGCAAATAGATGGGTCTTGTTTTTTTATCCATTCTGATACCCTATGTCTTTTGGTTGGCGCATTTAATCCATTTACATTCAGTGTTATTATAGAAAGATACGGGTTTAGAGTCATTGTGATGTCTGTATGTTTTATGCTTGTAGTGATGTCTCTGGGACTTTGTCTCACAGGGTCCCCCTTAGGATCTCTTGTAGGGCTGGTTTAGTGGTGGCAAATTCCTTCAGTTTTTGTTTGTTTGGGAAGACCTTTATCTCTCCTTCTATTCTAAATGACAGACTTGCTGGATAAAGGATTCTCGGCTGCATATTTTTTCTGTCTAGCACCCTGAAAATCTCGTGCCAATTCTTTCTGGCCTGCCAAGTTTCAAAAGAGAGATCAGTCACGAGTCTTATAGGTCTCCCTTTATATGTAAGGGCACGTTTACCCCTTGCTGCTTTCAGAATTTTCTCTTTATCCTTGTATTTTGCCAGTTTCACTATGATATGTCGTGCAGAAGATCGATTCAAGTTACGTCTGAAGGGAGTTCTCTGTGCCTCTTGGATTTCAATGCCTTTTTCCTTCCCCAGTTCAGGGAAGTTCTCAGCTATTATTTCTTCAAGTACCCCTTCAGCACCTTTCCCTCTCTCTTCCTCCTCTGGGATACCAATTATGCGTATATTATTTCTTTTTAGTGTATCACTTAGTTCTCTAATTTTCCCCTCATACTCCTGGATTTTTTTATCTCTCTTTTTCTCAGCTTCCTCTTTTTCCATAACTTTATCTTCTAGTTCACCTATTCTCTCCTCTGCCTCTTCAATCCAAGCCGTCGTCGTTTCCATTTTGTTTTGCGTTTCGTTTAAAGCGTTTTTCAGCTCCTTGTGACTGTTCCTTAGTCCCTTGATCTCTCTAGCAAGAGATTCTCTGCTGTCCTGTATACTGTTTTCAAGCCCAGCAATTAATTTTATGACTATTATTCTAAATTCACTTTCTGTTATATTATTTAAATCCTTTTTGATCAGGTCATTAGCTGTTGTTATTTCCTGGAGATTCTTCTGCGGGGAATTCTTCCGCTTGGTCATTTTGGATAGTCCCTGGCGTGGTGAGGACCTGCAGGGCACTTCCCCTGTGCTGTGGTGTATAACTGGAGTTGGTGGGCGGGGCCGCAGTCAGACCTGATGTCTGCCCCCAGCCCACCGCTGGGGCCACAGTCAGACTGGTGTGTGCCTTCTCTTCCCCTCTCCTAGGGGCGGGATTCACTGTGGGGTGGTGTGGCCCGTCTGGGCTACTTGCACACTGCCAGGCTTGTGATGCTGGGGATCTGGCGTATTAGCTGGGGTGGGTAGGCAAGGTGCATGGGGGCAGGAGGGGCAGGCTTAGCTTGCTTCTCCTTAGGTGATCCACTTCAGGAGGGGCCCTGTGGCAGCGGGAGGGAGTCAGATCCGCTGCCGGAGGTTTGGCTCCGCAGAAGCGCAGAGTTGGGTGTTTTCGAGGAGCGAGCAAGTTCCCTGGCAGGAACTGGTTCTCTTTGGGATTTTGGCTGGGGGATGGGCGGGGGAGATGGCGCTGGTGAGCGCCTTTGTTCCCCACCAAACTGAGCTCTGTTGTCAGGGGGCTCAGCAGCTCTCCCTCCCTTTGTCCTCCAGCCTTCCCGCTTTCTGGGCAGAGCTGTTAACTTATGACCTCCCAGACGCTAAGTGGCGCTTGTTGTGGGAACACAGTCCGTCAGGCCCCTCCGCTTTTGCCAGCCAGACTCGGGGGCTCTGCTTGGCCGGCGAGCCGCCCCTCCGCCCCGGCTCCCTCCCGCCAGTCCGTGGAGCGTGCACCGCCTCGCCGCCCTTCCTACCCTCTTCCGTGGGCCTCTTGTCTGCGTTTGGCTCCGGCGACTCCGTTCTGCTAATCCTCTGGCGGTTTTCTGGGTTATTTAGGCAGGTGTAGGTGGAATCTAAGTGATCAGCAGGACGTGCGGTGAGCCCAGCGTCCTCCTAAGCCGCCATCTTGCCTCCTGTCTCCCGGTATTATTTTTCAAAGTTTGTTAGAATTCACCAGAAAGACATCTAGTCCCAAACTTTTGTTTGGTGGGAGGTTTTTGATTACTGATTCAGTCACCTCATTACTGGTCTGTGCAGATTTTCTGTTTCATCATGATGTGTTCTTCTTTGGTTGTGTGTTTTTAGGAACATATCCATTCTCTCTAGGTTATCCAATATTTGATCATATATTTGTTTATAGTAGTCTCTTTTAACTGTATTTCTGTGGCATCACTTCCATGTCTCCTCTTCCATTTCTGATTCTATTTATTTGAGTCTTCTTTTTCTTAATCTATCTAAAATTTTGTCAATTTTGTTTTTCTTTTCAAAACATCAGGTCAAAGTTTTATTGATCTTTTCTATTATTTTTCTAATCTCTTCTTCATTTATTTCTACTCTTATTTTTATTATTTCTTTCCTTCAACTAATTTGGGGATTAGTTGTTTTTGTTGTTTGTTGTTACTGTTATCTAGTTCCTTGAAATAATGTTAGGTTATTTGAGAACTTTTTTTGTTCCAATATGTATTCATATCAATATTAACTTCCCTCTTAAAGCTGCTTTTGCTGCATCTTTTAAGGTTTAGTATGTTGTGTTTCCATTTTCATTTGTGTTAAGATAACCCCTTATTTCCTTTTTTAATTTTTTTTGACCCATTGGTTGCTCATAAGTGTGGTAATTCCCACATATTTGTGAACTGTCCACTTTTCTTCCTGTTTCTGATTTTTAGTTTCATAACATCATGGTTATAAAAAAATATGTGACATGATTTGAATCTTCTTAAATCTACTAAGAACTGTTTTGTTGTTTAACATATGATTTATCCTGGAGAATGTTCCACGTGTGCTCGGGCAGAATGTATACATAGCTGAATAAATGTCTACTAAGTCCACCTGATCTGATGTAGGGTAAGCCCATTGCTTTTTTATTGATTTAATCTGGATGATCTATCCACTGTTGAAAGTAGGGATTTGAAAGCCCCTGCAATCATTATATTGATGTTTTTTCACCTTCCATCCTGTTACTATTTGCTTTATATATTTAGGTGTTCCAATGTTGTGTGCATATATATTTACTATTGCTATATGCTCCCAAAGAATCGTCCCCTCTATCCATTACTTAATGACTGTATTTGGCTACTGTGACTGTAAGAGTTTTTATCTGATATATGTATAGCTAGCTACCCCTGTTCTCTTTCGGTTACCATTTGAATGGAATATCTTTTTCTAACCCTTCACTTCTAGCCTTTGTGTGTCCTAAAATTAACACAAATCTCATAGGCAGCATATTATGGTATCTTGCATCTTATTTTTAGCCATTCAGTCACTCTATGCTTTTGATGGAAAAATTTAGTCCACTATAATAATTTAAAAAATTATTGATAGTTAAGGACTTAATTTTTCATTCTTTTCTTACTATTTTTTTGCTTTTCCTTTCTTCCTCTCTTGCTGTCTTCCTTTGCAATGTTTTGTAGTGGTATGTTCTGATTTCTTTTTCTTTATATCTTGTGTATCTACTGGAAGTTTTTCTTTGTGGTTTCCAATGAGGCTTAAATAAATCATCTTACAGTTATAACAATCTATTTTAAGCTGATAACTTCAACTGCATTTTATTTATTTATTACATACATGTATATATTTTTAACATTTATTTATTATTGAGAGACAGAGAATGAGCAGGGGAGGGGCAGAGAGAGGAGGAGACACAGAATCCGAAGCAGGCTCCAGGCTCTGAGCTGTCAGCACAGAGCCCGACACGGGGCTCAAACTCATGAACCGTGAGATCATGACCTGAGCTGAAGTCAGACGCTTAACCAACTGAGCCACCCAGGCACCCCATAACTTCAACTGCATTTTAAAACTCTACAAACTTACTGCTATTCTCCCTCCATATTTTACGCTATTGATGTTTTATATTGCATATAAATTGTATCTCTTTATATTGCATATCCAATAACAAGTTATTGTAGCTTCAGTTATTTTTAATACATTTTTATGATTTTGTACTAGTTATACTAGATTTGTGCACCACTACAGTATTAGAACTGTTTGAATTTGACTAAATTTATATTTACAGTAAATTTTATACTTCCATCTGTATTCATGTTGTTACTTATCATACTTTTATTTCAATTTAAGGAGCCCCTTCCAGCATTTATTGTAAGGCATGTCTACTGGAGATGAACTCCCTCAGCTTTTGTTTATCTAGGAATGTACTGTCTCTATTTCATTTAAAAGAATAGCTTTACCACGTATAGTATTAGTAGTGGGCAGGTTGTTGTTGTTGTTTTTTTTTTCTTTTAGTACTTTGGATATATCATCCCATTTGCACCTGGCCTGTAAAGTTTCTGCTAAGAATATCACTGATAGCCATGTGGTGGGAGTTCCCTTGTGTGTGACAAGTCACTTTTCTCTTGTTGCTTTCACAGTTTTTGTCTTTAACTTTTGGCAACTTGAATATAGTGGGTCTCAGAGTAATCTTCTTTAAGATAATCTTGCTTTGGAATCCTTTGAGTTTCATTATCTGAATGGTCAAATCCCTTGATGATACGGGAGTCTTCTGTCATTTTTCTTTAAATAAGTTTTCTGCTCCTTTCTCTCTTCCCTTTGTGGGACTCCCATAATGCATATATTTTTCTCTAGTTGAATGTCCCACAGTTCCTATATACTTCCTTCACTCTTGTTTTTCTTTCCCTTCCTCTCAGTGGCTAATTCTGAATACTCATGTTTAAATTCCCTGACTCTTCTGCATGATAAAGTCTGCTGCTGAAGCTCTCTAAAGAAGTTTTCAGTTATGTCACTATTCTTAAGCCTCAGACTTATTTGGTTTTATATTTATGATTTATATTTCTTCACTAAATTTCTAATGTTGTTCATGCACTGTTTCCTCAAATTCATTTAGTTGTGTAAATGTGTTCACTTTAATCTCAGTGAGCTTAAGATGACTTTGAATTTTTTCGTCAGAAAATTTGTAAATTTCCACTTGTTTGGGGGTCAATTATTGGAGGTTTATTCATTTACTTTGGTGGCACCACGTTTGCCTGAATCTTCATGATCCATGTGGCCCTGCTTTCCATCTGTGCATTTGAAAAACCTAACCCTCTTCCAATCATTATGGACTGGTTTCAGCAGTTAAAGACCTCCTTCTGTCAGGTCCTCAGGCTTCCAGTATGCTTCCAACATCACAGTTGACCAGAATTAGAGCAAGGTCATGTGGCTGCCCCTGAATCCTCAGTGGGTTTTGCAGTTGTCAGGCCTGTTACCAGAGGCCTGGGTTGACATAGATCATGTCTGGTTCCTGATTGGAAAGAACTTCCTCCAGAACCTTGATCAGCATGGCTGGCACAGGACCGAGGTCTGCCTCGTGGTCTGTATTTGGGACTGTAAATGCGGGCCTGTTACCAGGTGTGCAGATCAATGTGGTCCCCACGTGGTTCTTCAGAAGGCTCCCCTGTCAGGTAACTGGGAAGGTCCCTGGGTGGAAAGGAACACCCCCTGAGCATGACTGTGAGGAGTTAGAACTGGGTTACAGTTAGACCAAAGTTGGAAGGCCTACCTCCAGGAGGATGGATGGACACAATCCTGGTGAGTCCCTGAGCAGGTAGGATCACTCCTGTACCATGACTGAGAGGGAATGGAGATTTTATACTGCGGATTCAGGATCTATTGTTGGACTGAGATTGGTGGGGAAACTTTTTGGGGCATGGATGTAACCTCTGGCAGCTCGCTGAGCAGGCAGGACAGTTCCCAGCCTGAAGTTGGATCCCAAAGCTCCCTCAAAGTCATCTTTGTCCTTGGATGATTACAAATCATTGTTGGGAGGGGCACAAGCAGGAAATCTCCTTTACCTATATCTTGTGTCTATCACTTCAAACATCTAAAAGAGTTATTAAAACTATTCTATATATTCTAATATAGAGACAGGGGAAATAAAGGCCAAAATCAAAATTTAGGTGTAAAATTGACAATGTAGGAGATGAAAACATACACTGGAATGGATTAATAGATTAGTCATTAAGATATAAAGGTAGATACTGTACAAAATAAAACAAAGAAGGAAAAGAAAATTAGGAAAAAAAACTGAACAGATCAAGAATATGCTCTGCGACAACAACTTCAAGCAGCTTAATTTACATGTAATCAAAGTTCACAAAGGAGAGGCAAAAGACGAGATGAAAGCTTAGGGGATCTGAGTTAGTAATAAATTGGACTTCATCAAAATTAAAAAGAGTCTCTTCTATAAAGAATCTATTGAAAGAATTAAAACACAAGCTACAGACTGGGAGAAAAAGCTTGTAATTAACATATCTAAAAAATAGGCTTGCATCAGAAAATATAGAAAAGCTCAAAACTATAGTAAGAAAACAAAAATCCAATTTAAAAATTGGGTACAAGATTTAAATAATAATAATAATAGGGTGAAAGATTTAAATATACACTTCAAATTATGTTCCATTCGGCAAGCATAGGAAATACAGCCAACATAATTAATGCTTAGGGCAATGCAAATTAACACCACAATAAGATAATATATACTTCTAACACTAAAATTAGGAAGACTGATAATAACAAGCACTGGGTAGATGTGGAGGAACTGGAACTAATATATTCCACTGATGGGGATAAAACACAGTTCCTGTGAAAACCTGTTTAAGAGTCTCTTAAAATGTTAAACACAATTCTAGCATGTGATACAGCCATTCCACTCCTGGGTATTTACCAAGAAAAATAAAAACAAATGTTTATATAAATACTTATATGCAAATGTGCACAGATTTACTTATAATATCTCAAACTATAAGCAACCCAAATACTGATCAATAATTAAATAGATAATCTGTGCTGCATCCATATAATACTATTCAACAATAGAAATAAATGAATTACAGATACATTGTGTAACATAAAAGAATCTTCTGAATACAGTAAGTCAGAAAAAGTACATACTGTACAATTTATATAAAATTTTGGGAAATATAAATTAACGTGCACTGAAAGAAACCAATTCAGTGGTTGTCAAGGAATGGGAGTGAGGACCCAATGGAAGTATTACAAAGAGACATAAGGAAACTTTTAGAGGTGAAGCATATTTATCTATTATCGTGATCGTGGTGATAGTTTAAAATTTCAATATTTTTAGTTTGTTATATGTCAGTTTTACTTCAATAAAGATTATAATAAAAATCAGTTAGAAGTTTGGCATAAGTTTTACACGTAATGACCAGCTGAGCCTTTACAGACCATGCCACACATAATAGCAGTGGTCAGTTACTTCAACTGACATTAATAAGCCGAACAGTTCCTATACCTACATGCACAGTCTAGTTCTATCCTATGTATTTCACTTTAAACAAGCAATTGTGAATTGAAAGCACACAAACTAAACAGCAGAAAGCTAAAAGAACTTTTAAAAAGTGGGGGGGGGGTAGTTTAATAGATCTCTTGGACAACATTAAGCAAACAAACATTCACATTATAGGGTTCCCAGGAGAGGAAGAAAAAAGTGTGGAAAACTGATTTGAAAAAATAATAACTAAAAGCCTTGCTAACCAAGGGATGGAAATAGACATCCAAGTCCAAAAACCAAAATTCCAAATGAGATGATCTGAAGGAGGTCTGTACCACCACGTATATTCATTAAAGTGTCAAATGTTAAAGAAAAGAGAATCCCTTGTTGACCTAGGAAAGTAGATAGAGTAGAAAGGCTCCAGGCTCACTTCGTCCCATGGATACACCTAGATAACACTTATATCAGAGTAAATGAACCAGAAAATGACCGGAAGACTGGCAGAACAGATTTTCCACAACTAAATGCAGAGAAGAGGTCACACTGAGAAGGTAGAAAGAGTGGAAATGTGGCCAGGAGCCCAACTGACTGGTGGGATTGTCTGCAAAAGGAAAGACACCAGGACACAGAAAGGGAGATGATCAGACCCCACACCAGGCACCCCAGGCACAGGGGACCCATCTGGGAAGAAAAATCCCCATAACATTTGGTTTTAGAACCCAGAGAGGGCTAATTTTGTGAGTTCTTACAGTGAATAGGGCTTAACCCCTTGAATTTTAAAGATCAGCAAATCCAGCTCCAGGAGAGCCACCCAAAGTGCAAGAGGAAACCGAGTCCCTGCCATTAAAAAGACAGCACAAGAAACAGCCCCCACTGAGATACAGCATAAAAGCAAAAGTTTGAAAAAAGCCTGGGGTATACAAGAGGGAAATTTATTTACTAATCTCAGAGCATGTTCTAAAGGGTAGGGATCTTTAGAAGACTACTCGAAGAATAAAAGAGCTCATGGGCAAGATTTCCTTGGCCCAGCACCCAGCCTGGATATATGGACACCTGCAGGATTCAGTGCAGTGCAAACACTCTCCACCTAGCTTCCTAAGAGTGTACCCAACCTCTGTGATCGTCTGTAGGCTCACCCCCTAACCATGGCCTGGCCTCAGCATGGGTTTTCCCACTGGGCTACAGGTCCCCTTCAATGCCTGGCACCGTGCACCCTACCTCCATGTTGTCTTATGGACATGCGCCCTTCAAAATGCCCTTTGCAGAAGACCATCCAAAGTGGGGCCACAAGCATGGCAGGGTGCAATCAGACCTGACAGGAGCTAGCACCACTCCAAAGTGACTCATGCCCCAGGAAAAGGGGAAGGTAACCACACATACATGACCGTGACCAACAGCGGTGGGCTGTGGGTAGACATCTGATCTGATAAGAGGCCTCACCCACCAATGAAAGTTTCTGAAAAGACACAGGAAGAGTGCCCTGCAGTTGGGTGCTAATGCAGCTCTGGCAAACACTGGGTCTGGTTCAACTCAAGCCCTAGGTGGCCCCAGACTGGCTCAATAAAAACAAAAGGAACAAACTCTGCCCAAAACAGGCAGAATTTCCCTAACACATCGAAACAGACACAGATTTAGAAAAATATGGAGACAGAGGAATATGTCCCAAATGAAGAACACAACAAAATCACAGCAAGAAAGCTAAATGAAATGAAGATAAGTAATATGCCCAATAGAGGATTTAAAGTAATAGTCATAAAGATACTCACTGGACTTGGGAAAGGAGTGGAGGACCTCAGTGAGACTTTCAACAGAGACCGAAAATATTAAAAACGGAACCAATCAGAGATAAAGAACTCAATAACTGAAATTAAAAATACACAAAAGGGAATAAATAGTAGATTAGAGGAAGTAGCAACCTAGAGGACAGAGTAACGGAAAGCAATCAAGTCGAACAGGTGAGAAAAGAAAGAATAAAAAGAAATGAGAATTAGATTAAGAGAAGTCAAGTGACACCATCAAGCATGATAACATTCATACTATAGGAGTCCCAGAAAAATAAGAGAGAGAAAAGGGGGCAGAAAATGTATTTGAAGAAATAATAGCTGAAACTTCCTTATCTAGGAAAGGAAACAGACATTCAGACCCAGGAGGCACAGAAAGCCCCTGACAAAATCAACCCAAGGAGGTTCATACCAAGATACATAAGAATCAAAATGATAAAAATAGTAATAGAAAATTTTAAAAATACCAAGAGGGAAAAAAAAACTACATACAAGGGAAATAAGACTATCAGCTGATTTTTTCAGCAAGAATTTTGCAGGACAGAAGGGAGTGGCATGATATATTCAAAGTGCCGGGGAAAAAAAACAAAACCCTGCAGCCAATAATACTCTATCCAGCAGCCTATCATGACAAATATCAGGAGAGATAAAGAGTTCTGCAGACAACCAAAAATAAAAGAATTTCATCACCAATGAACCAGCATTAGAAAAAAGGTGAAAGGACTCCTTGAGTGGAAAGGAAAGACCATAGGCAGGATTAAGAAAAGTAGGAAGCACAAAAGCAGAAAAATTAAATATAATTATAGAAAATCAGTCAAGTGATTCACAATAAAAGGATGTAAACTATGGCAGTATATACTTAACATGTGGTAGAGAAAGGAGTAAAAATTTAGTGATTTTAGGATGGGCCAAACTTAGTGACCGTGACTTAATACAGACTCCTAATAAGATTCTATACATAAATGTAATGATAACCACAAGTCAAAAAACAGTAATAGATATGGAAATAATAAAGAGAAGAAATCCAAGTACATTACTAAAGAAAGCTAGCAAACCCTGAGAAAAGAGCAAGAGAAGAAAGTAATGGAGAATACAAAAACAATGATAAAATAAGTTTAAAAATGCAAATGATTATGTACCTGTCAATAATTACTTGAAATGCAGGTGGACTAAATGTTCCAATCAAAAGACATAGGGTGATGGAATAGGTAACAAGGAAAACCAATGTATATTCTGCCTACAGGAGACTCATTCCAGTCCCAAAGAAGTACACTGATTGAAAGTGAGGAGATGGAAGCACTTATCATGCAATGGAATTGAAAAGAAAACTGGGGAAGCAATGCTGATGTCAGACAAAATAGACTTTAAAACAGGAGATAAAGGACACTATATCATAATAAAGGAGACAATGGAATAAGAAGACAAACAATTATAAATATTTATGCACCCAACATGGGAGAATCCAATGACATAAAGCAGAATAGCAAACATAAAGGAGGTAATCAATAGTAATACAATAATAGGGACTTTAACAGTCAATTTGCATAAATGGACAGATCATCCAAAGACAAAATCAAGAAGGAAATATTGGCTTTGAATGCCACAGGGACAAGACGGATCTAAAAGATAATTCAGAACATATGAAGAGTGGAATGTACATCCTTCTGAAGTGCACATGGGATATTCTCCAAAACAGATCATGTGTTGGGCCACAAAACAAGAATAAACAAATTCAAAAAGACAGTCATACCATGCATCTTTTCTGACCACAATGCGATGAAACTAGAAATCAACAGCAAGAAAAAATCTGGAGATTACACAAATACATGGAAATTAAATAGCATGCTGTTAACAATTTCTTGACCCACCAAAAAAATCAAAGAAAAAAAAATGTTTAAATACACTGAGACAAATAAAAGTGAAAATACAACAGTCCAAAATCTTTGTGATACAGCAAAAGGGTCCTAACAGGGAAGTTGATAGCAATACAGGTCTATCTCAAGAAGCAAGAAAAGTTTCAAATAAATAACCTAACCCTACACTTACAAGAACTAGAAAAAGAATAAACAAATCCAAAACCAGGAGAATGAAGGAAACAGCAAAGAGCAGAAATCAATGAAATGAAAAAACAACCAAAAAAAGTGAACAGATCAATGAAATTAGGAGTTGATTCTTTGAAAAGGTCAACAAAATTAATAAACATTCATCCAGAGTCACCCCCCACCCAAAAAGAGTGAGGACTCAAACTAGAAATGAAAGAGGAGAAATAATGACTGACATCATAGAAATACAAGGGATTATAAAAGCATATTATAAAAATTTTTATGCCAACAAAATGGACAACCTAGAAACATGGATAAATTTCTAAAAACATATGACCTCCCAAAACCAATTTAAGAAGAAAAATGTAAATCTGAACAGACCAATTACCAGCAATGGAATTGAACCAATAATCATACAACTCCCAAAAAACAAAAGTCTAGGACCACATGGTTTCACAGGTGAATTCTACCAAGCAGTTAATATACTTCTCAAATTATTCCAAAAAATAAAAGAGGAAGGAAAGGCCGCAAATTCATTCCATGAAGCCAAACCGGATAAAGACACAACAACAACAACAACAAAGAACTACAGGTCAGTATCTCTGATGAATATTCATGAAATTAGCAAACTGAATTCAACAATACGTTAAACAAATAGTTCTCCACAATTAAGTGGATTTTATTCCGGGGATGTGAGTGTGGTTCATTATTCTCACATCAATCAATATAAATAATTTACCATGATCAAGTGGGATTTATTCTTGGGATGCAAGAGTGGTTCAACATTCACAAATCAATCAGTGTCATAAATCATATCAATAAGAGAAAGGATAAAACTATATGATCATTTCAATAGATGCCAAAAAAGCACACTACAAAGAACAAAATCCATTCATGATGGAAATCCTCAACAAAGTAGGTTTCAAGGGAACATACTTCAACATAATAAGGGACAGATATGAAAAACCCACAGATGGGCGCCTGGGTGGCGCAGTCGGTTAAGCGTCCGACTTCAGCCAGGTCACGATCTTGCGGTCTGTGAGTTCGAGCCCCGCGTCGGGCTCTAGGCTGATGGCTCAGAGCCTGGAGCCTGTTTCCGATTCTGTGTCTCCCTCTCTCTCTGCCCTTCCCCCATTCATGCTTTGTCTCTCTCTGTCCCAAAAATGAATAAACGTTGAAAAAAAAATTAAAAAAAAAAAAAGAAAAACCCACAGCTAACGTCATTTTAATGGGGAAAGACAGAGCTTTTCCTCTCAGATAAGGTGCAAGACAAGGATGCACTCTCTGTTTTATTCAAAATAGTACCAGAGTCCTACCTACAGCAATCAGACAAGAAAAAGAAATGAGGGGGGACCCATATTGGTAAAGACGAAGTAAAACCTTCCCTATTTGCAGATTATATGAAAATACTGAAAACACTACCAAAAAACTACTAGAAGCAGTAAATGAGTTCAGTAAATTTGCAGAATACAAAATCGATATCCAGAAATTGGAGGTGTTTCTATACATTCTAAATGAAGTAGCAGAAAGAGAAATTTTAGAAACAACACTATTTAAAATTGTATCAAAAACAATAAATACCTAAGAGGTGAAAGGTCTGTACTCTGAAAACTATAAAACCCTGATAAAAGGAACTGAAGATGACCCACACAAAAAACAAAGATATTTCATGTTCATGGACTTGAGAAAATATATTGTTAAAATGTCACCTCACAGATTTAATGCAATCCCTATGAAAATGCAACAGCATTTTTCACAGAACTAGAATAAAAAATCCTGAACTAGAATAGATAATACTGAAATTTATATGGAACCACAAAAGACTAGAACTAGAATAAATAATACTGAAATTTGTATGAACCACAAAAGACTCAGAATAGCCAAAGCAATCTTGAGAAAGAACAAAGCTAGAGGTATCACAATCCCAGATTTCAAAATACATAAGCTGTAGTAATCAAAACAGTATGGTACTGGTAGAGTAATAATAAACATATAGATCGATGAAAAACAAGAGAGAGCTCAGAAATAAACACATGAATTTACAGTCAATTAATCTATGAATAAGGAAGCAAGAATAAACAATGGGGAAAACATGTCTCTTCAAAAACGGTGCTGGGAAAACTGGACAGCTACATGAAAAAGAATGAAACTTGACCACTTTCTCACACCACACACAAATTCAAAATGGATTAAAGACTTAAATGTGAGACCTAAACCATAAAAATCCTAGAAGAGAGCACTAGTAATTTCTCTGACCTCAGCTGTAACAATATTTTTTAAAATATATCTCCTGAGGCAAGGAAACAAAATAAAAAACAAACTATTGGGACTACATCAAAATAAAAAGCTTTTACACAGCAAAGTTTACCATCAATAAAACAAAAAGAAACCTACTGAATGGGAGAAGATATTTACAAATGCTATATGCAATAAGGGGTTAATATCCAAAATATATAAACAAATTATACAACTCAAGACCAAAAAAAGACAAATCAATTAAAAAACGGGCAGATGACATACACAGACATTTCTCCAAAGACATTCAGATGGCCAACAGACACACAAAAAGACGCTCAACATTACTAATCACGTAAATGCAAATTAAAATCACGAGATATTACTACATAGCTGTGAGAATGGCTAAAACCAAAACACAAAAAATAAAAAGGTTTAGTGAGAATGTGGAGAAAAAGGAATCCTCATGCACTGATGGTGGGAATTCAGACTGGAGCAGCCACTGTGGAAAAGAGTATGAAGGTTAAAAATAGAAATATCATATCCAATAATTCCATTAGTATTTACCCAAAAAACACACTAATTTCAAAAGATAGTCAAAATATGGAAGCAAACTACATGTCCACCAACAGACAAATGGATAAGAAGTGGGATACAGACACACACACACACACACAAACACACACATATACACACAATGAAATATTATATAGCCATAGAAAGAATGAGATGTGCCATTTGAGACAACATGGATTAATCTAGGGGGAATTATCTTAAGTGAAATATACAAGACAAAAACTATATAATTCCACTAAGTGGAATTTTTTTTAAAAATTAATAAATAAACAAAAAGCAGAATCGGACCTATAAATACAGACTAGTAACTGGTGATTGCCAGAGGGGAGGGTATTGGGCAAAATGGTTGAAGGTGAGTGGGAGATACAGGCTTCTAGTTATTGAACATGTTAATTATATTGTAACAGCAATAAATTAGGACAGGTAGTAGCCACACTTGTGGTGAACATAGTATACAGTCTTGTTGAATCACTATGTTGTATACCTGAAATTAATGTAATATTGGATGTCAACATACATCCTTGAAGTTTTCTTTTAAACAGACACTAAATGAGTACCTGTTGTCTGCTGGACTGATAGTAGGTAATTTCACCTACAATATCGGAGTTAAATAAAATCTTGCTTATTCCTGCTGTTGCAACAACTATGTATACTCATTATTCAATCAAGAAAAATATCTAGTTGTTTAAATTAGACCCAATTTTTACTATCTTGGATAATTAATCTACAAAGCATGCACAATCTGATTTCACCTTTTCATGCCCGAATGTCATTGAAAAAAATAAAAAGCCGAGAAGAACCATTGCATAAAATCAAACAGAGCACTCCATGTATAATCCAAAATGAGTCTCAAACTTCAATCTCTGTGTTTTAGATTCACAACCAAAGCATTTCTTGGAAAGTTCCATATTCATCTGAATGTGAAGCAGCCCCCTTGCCAAGGTTATTTTCTCCTGGCAACCAATTCTTGAGTAAATATCATAAGGAGAGTTTATCTACTGAATGCCAGTTTGACCCAAATTACAATTCATCTGATTAAATATTAATTTGCAGTGGATGAGCCATTATTAAATGAAAGTCAAAGAACCTTCCTTCAGTTTCATTTCATATCATTACAGACATCTTACCATTATGGCTAACAGGAAGATAACACTCTACATAGGGCAGATTAGTTCCCATGACTACAGCTTATGTCTGTCTGGACACATCACCACTCTCAATGCATTCTCTAGTGAGCCAAGTACAATAGATATCTACCATGGCTTTTAACGGGTGGCTTGGAGCTAAGTTCTTGGCTATAAAACTGTTAACTCAAGACATTTAAATAGAGACAGTGCTCAGGGCACGTGGGTGGCTCAGTCATTTAAGCATCTGACTTCGGCTCAGGTCATGATCTCATGGTCTGTGGGTTTGAGCCCTGCATTGGGCTCTGTGCTGACAGCTCAGAGCCTGGAGCCTGCTTCGGATTCTGTGTCTCCCTCTCTCTCTGTTCCTCCCCTGCTCACAGTCTGTCTCTCTTTGTCTCTCAAAAATAAATTAACACTAAAAAATAAAAAATAGAGACAGTGCTTTAAACTAGGGTACCAAAGAAATTTAGTACACGTAAAAAGGAAAGAAAAATTTCGCCTGGATAGGTAAGAAGTTTCTCCTTGTAATTATACATAGATCTGTTAGAGCAAAGGGAAAAAAGAATATTCAACCCTCCTCCATGTAACAGGCTGTATGATATATTACAAAGGGAATGAACGTGAATTAATTGGAAATTGTGGGTCCCAGCCCAAGTCCCCATTCTGCAGCTCAATATCTATTTGGCTAGATATAAATAACCTCTTAGAGTTTTTTTTCTTTGTATCTGTAAAACTGACAAAAAGGATCTCTGACTTACCCACTTCAGGGAATTGCTGAGGGAATCAAAGGGATAGATAATAGATGCTAAATTCCTTCACAAAATGGAAAAAGCCACATAAGCATTTAAACTTGCCAGTCCAAGTTTTCCTTTTAGGTAGGAGAAGGTAGGTGAGAATCAGAATAAAGAATATTCCACCGGGAGTAAGGAGACCTAGACTAGCTGTGTGTTTTATGCCCCAGAGTAGCTGTGTGTTTTTCCAACAAAGCATGCACTCTTCTTGAATTTTTGTTGCTTACCTATAAAATGTGGCAAAAGTCAAATGAAGTATTCAAAATAACAGACTGAAGAATCTGAACTTTTGGCACAATACCAGAATTTGTGCAAAACTCCTTTTCCCTCCAGATTTTTTGTTTCAGTAGAAAAATTACTTAAAGTCAGAGGGACCTTCAGCTGCTTCCAGTGACATGTGTCCACCTTTAGAAATGTTAATCACCCATTATTAGGGGTATTCAGGGAGGAAAGCAACTTAACAAGCTCTGGTACCCCCTTAATTGAATGATAAATGTGTACTGAAGTAACTATGATCAAATTTTCATTCAAGAACACAGCAATCCTTCATATTCCCTAGACATCCTGATGCATTTTAAATACATGTTACAAAATCCCTTATCCATACCTGAAAAGGCCGCCTGCTGGAAATGTTGAGGCGTGTCCTTGTCCATCTGTTGCCTTGGTTCCCAAATATCTGCCACAGCAGCTGTCCTCTTGTGTTACTCCAGACCCGCTGGTAGATGGCCAGCCTGTAAATGTGCTTCCCGAACATGTGGTAATAGAAGCGGAAGGTGCAGCCGTCTGCATCAGTGGCATTAAGGACAGGACTGAGCAGAGCGGCTCTGTTTTGGAAAACCTGAGGCTCCGAAGATTCTATGTAGAGATAGTGCCCTTTAGCCGTGCCCCAAGTATTATCCTTCATTGGCCCTGTATTAAGTGTTGGGGTTGGACCGTGCTTCCTGGTCCAATCAAAGTCATCTTCTGTATCTTGTTCCCAGTTACAAATTCCATTTTCAAAGTTACACTGTAGCTCAGGTACTGAAATTGGCATTAAACGAGAGCAAAAGAAAATTAAGGACAAAAATAACTATGATTAAAAATACCAGTTGATATTTTTGCTCCTGCCAAGGTTAACCATTTTAACTTTTTTCTCAAATGCAACATTAAAGTTTTTAAAAAGTGAATAAACCCTAGACTTAAATCAAGTTATCATATTTGATAGACTGAAGGTTGCATCACTTCAGCCATTATTTTCCAAATGCCTTTTACCCCATCCCTCCACCATTTCTAGCACTACACCTCTGTGCAAATGGCCATGACAGCATGGCTGACCCAACACGACAAACTTCTGGTTCAACTGATTTCAACCTTAGCCGAATGTTTCAATCCCCAGTGAGCGTGAAAAATCAAAACAAAACACACTAAAGCCGAGAATTCGTCTCCGGAGATGTTGATTTAATTGGTACAAACAGTGCATCTGGACTTCAGGATACTTCATCATCTCCCTTGGTGATTCTCGCACACGGAACTGAGAACTGTCATATTTTCATAGGTCTCAACCTTTCAGAATCACCTGAGGTGCATGGTGTAACTGCTTAGCCCATGGCGAAGTCCTGTACAAATTACTCGTTTGTCAGACATGGGGTGAAGCCCAGGAATCCATATTTTAATAAGCACCCAAGATGATCCTGATGCCAGTGTTTTCCAGACCCCATGCTGAAAAACTTCTTTCTGGCTTCATCTTGCCACAGTAACATGCCAATGCCAGAATGACCATTCTTCCACGGCAGTTTATCATTTTCCTTCTGTATTCAAAATCCTTCCATAGATACTCATTTCAACTTAAGCCTAAATTCCTCTATCTTTCAAGCTTCGCCTTTCCCAAGTTAACTTCCTGTTCATACCCTTCCCCTTGGCATAGGCCATCTTCTACATGTGCCTTAAACACCTCGCCCCTCTCTCCTTCCTCTATTCATGACTCCTGCTGTGCTGTGTGCCCAGTGGACTCTTGGCTGTGTCTCCTGGGAGGCATTTTTTTTCTTCTCCCTGGATTGTAGACCTTTGAGCCGGAGCTTTGAAACTTTAAACTCCTTTCAGTCACTAGAAGGATTCAAAGCCCTTAGGAAAAACTGACTTGTCCCTTGTCAACTAGCTGATCTACCTTAATTTCTAAGATAATAGAGGAATTCATTTCTCAGGATGTGAGCATTTTGTAGACACCAAGGATTGGTTTAGAATAAACGCAACAGAATGTACATCTAGCATTAATTGGGGAGGAAAACAAAAAAACAGGAATTAGAATTAACAAGTAGTTCTACATTTTAGCTTCATTTACATAAGCTAATATTTAAAAAAAAAAAACAAATGTCAGTTATCTTTTAACTATTCATCTTAGTGAGTGCACTTGGTGCCAAAGGTGAATAAATATGCTGAAACAATAAATACAAGCATATGTGGATAAATGCAGCCAGGCAAGAACAAATCATCTGTCTTTGAAAACCACAGAACAGGGGCTTAGACCTAATGAAGGGAACCAAGTGAGTAAATGTCAAATGGGAGATGAGCTTTCATTTGATATTTCCTCACTTGTGACTAATCGAGCCCAGCTGTGACGTGAACTGGGGCCCCACAGTGTACTCTCCAGGTGTCAGTCTGTGGCGGTGGAGCAGAAGGAGAATGTCAAGCTGTGAAGTTTTTTGACATATAACTGGCACTGAAGCCAGGAGATTTCGATACTGCCTGTCTTCATACTGACTGCCTGCTCAGTCTTTACTTCAAAAGGGAATACACGTAGCTCCACCTTCAAATAAAATACTATGTCTCTAAACATAGGAACCTTTAGGAAATACAACACAGATTTCTGGATGTCTAACGCATTCTATGTAATAAAGTAACGGGTCTATATGGAGAGCTGTAGGAGAAACTGACAGTCTAATGCCACTATGATTTCCTTTCATTAATACTTCGTCACTGAAAGTATTTTGCTATGACACTTGTATGGCCGTAATTCCCTGCTACTAAGTTACTACTGGGTAGTCGGAAGGATAATTTGCTTCTTTCCAGCAACAGATCAACATTTTGTGGAGGAGTAGGATTTGGAGACCTTGGAAAAGATGAAAAAGCTTTCTGAATTTGCAAAAAAATAAATTGCCTCAATGACAAGTAACACTTCTTATGTCAGCCCCTGTCTAAATTACCAACTTTATTTATATCCACTCAAGGTATTAGTTGTGTAATGAGACGCATGGTAATTCTGACTTCAATCTACCTATATCAAAAATCACATATATGCGCAACACTCTCTACAATAATTTATATGGAAATTTCTTGATGCAGTGTTTCCTATGATGTACCGAGCATATTATGGCTTCCTTTTGGTTTATAATTAGCCTCACAATTTAATAGGCAAATAGCTTGAATTTTAAGAACTGTTGCTATTTCTAGACAAGGAAAGATGCAAACTCTTTTTCTGACTGATTTTTGAAATCTGAAAAAAAAAAACAACTCTGAGCTTCTAATTCATTTTCAAGATCAACTGCACTGGGCACGATATATCTGGAGCTAGGTTTATTAAACTGCAAACCATATACAATCATCAGATACCATAAATGTTTTGGTGAATTTAAACCAAAAAGTCAGGACGTATCTTTGACATGCCACTCTCTGCTCCCTATAGCCAAAACACCATCAAATGTCCCTCCTAAATATCTCCCCAAACATCAGTCCCTCCATCACCATCACTATCGCTGGGACGCAGGCTGCCTGCCGCCTCCTTAGTTGACTACCACAATGGCCTCCTGATAGGTCTCCTGAAACCTTTCTCCTCCAATCCGCTCATCACACTGTATTTACAGTGACATGGTTTACAAGCCCAATTTTATTATATTACCCTCCTTACTAAAAACTTTCAAATGAAGAAAAACCTCCCTAACATGGACTACCAAGATCTGCAAACCTAGCCTCCCCCACATCTCTGTCCTTATGCTGCACTCTGTCTCCCCTTGACCTCTCGACTCCAGCCACACTGGCTGGCCTCCACCTGCCATGCAGTCACATATCAGGGCTTTTGCATATATGCTTCAATCGACTATTTGTCAGGTCTCAGCTAAATCATCACCTCTAAAAAATTCAATACATTATAAAAATTCAGAGCATCTCCCTCTGTAATTCCTATCTAAGCTGCCATTTTTTAGTTAATTTTTAAATATTTGAACAATATATATCTCCTCAGTTAAACAGTAAGCTCCATGAGGTCTGAGACTCGGTAGTTGTGTTTCATCACTGTGTCTCTGGTATGGATTTTATGAGTCTACATAACAAATACTGGTAGCCCAATTAACTGAACAGTCATCAATTTTGGAACAATGCTTACTGTCTTTGTTTTGATTGCCTAGAAATCAGTGACCTGATCAAGATCACCACTATCAATATAAGGACCAAAACAAACAAGCAAACAAACAAGCAAAAAAAAAAAAAAAACTTACCACAGTTGGCCTCATCAGTGTGATCACCGCAATCATCCACCAGATCACATAACAGAAGCTTTTCTATGCAAGCCTTGGTGTGTCGACACCAGAAAAAATCTGGCTCCTCGCAGCTCTCCGCAGGAAGGGGAAGAGTGCAATTTTCAAATCTGATGTCATCAATAGCCGAGACCCCATCATAAATGCCAAGACTGACTTTATCTAGTGACAAATGGAAGGGCTGAGTAAGGCGTCCAAGCTGAATAGTCGCCTGTGACCACTGGTTGCCCTGGTTATATAATACTCTCCAGAGTACTGTAGGGTCGCTGGAATTTTCCACATGTAGCTGTAGCTCAGCTGCTCCCACTGATAGACCATAGTTATAAAACCTGAAAAAGAGCAAACACAAGAAATGGAAATGATTTATGGGATCAACTAAGTATTTAACTTACAGACTCTTTCACCTGGTTAAAAGTCAATTAATTATTAGTTATCATAATGGATGCCTTTATTTCTTGCAGTAACTGTGGTTGCTCATATCTGCTGAGGTGCATTCTCTGGAGTGCAGGATCCCGGGAGCCTGTCTCAAGGAGGTCAATCCAGTGTTAAATCAAAGCAGTGTTAACTCAATTATAATCCCTTGTTGGAGGGGAAGAGTCCCTTTCATCTAAAGAAAGAACACAACAAATATGGATAATATACTCCAAGTAAAATGCTAACTGTATAAATCAAAAGCAATAGCTATTTTTAAAGCCAAACTCAGGGCAAATCTGAAAGTCCAGTAAGTTCAGGAGTATGCCTGCAACCACTGGGCTGCAAGGGTAGTTGACCACAGATTTTAGTATTTTTTTTTAATTTTTTTTTCAACGTTTATTTATTTTGGGGACAGAGAGAGACACAGCATGAACGGGGGAGGGGCTGAGAGAGAGGGAGACACAGAATCGGAAACAGGCTCCAGGCTCTGAGCCATCAGCCCAGAGCCTGACGCGGGGCTCGAACTCTCGGACCGCGAGATTGTGACCTGGCTGAAGTCAGACGCTTAACCGACTGCGCCACCCAGGCGCCCCTTTAGTATTTTTTTTAACGTTTATTCGTTTTTTGCGAGACAGAGAGAGACAGAGCATGATGGGGAAGGGGCAGAGAGAGAGGGAGACACAGAATCCGAAGCAGACTCCAGGCTCTGAACTGACAGCATAGATCCTGACGCTGGTCTCGAACTCACAGACCATGAGATCATGACCTGAGCCGAAGTCAGATGCTTAAATGACTGAGCCACCCAGGCATCCCGGATTTTAATATTTACCAGAAGGAAAGTGTGCATCCAGGTCCTGCCTGGCTGAAAGTTGGGCTCTGGAGTTTAGCAACTTGTGACAAGCTTCTGCTTTTCTTCAGAATGAACATAAAATGTCCTATTGAAATACAAACACGTAAATCAGCCAACTGAGTTGAAACACCTGCCTTTTAACCCTACACTGAATTCTACGCCTGACAAAAATTAAGACTATACAATTAAAAATCAGTAACAGTGATTGTGAGTCAAGTCTACTCTTATAAATACTAAACTAGTATCTACATCTATGTGAAAATGTCCACAAAAGTTAATAATTTCAGTGAATTCAGTCAAAAAGAGAACTGGACTCCCTCCCCACCACCCATAAAGGAGTCATTTCATATTGACAATGTAAGAATAATTGCCAATATTCAAATGTCATACAATTTGTCTTAGTAACGTAGAACTTTAAATGCTTCTCTTTCTCTTCTCAGACCTGACCAAGGGTGAATGGAAGTAGTAACTAAGAGCCTCTCCTTGTGTCTTACCTTGAGCTGTTCTGTGAGTATGATCCCAAGGTGGAGCCTGTTGTTCAAATTCAGCTGAAAGGTTACTTCTAGAGTTCCATATCCAGTCAAAATGGTCACCACTAATTGCTTCAAACCAACCACAGCTATTTGCTTCAAAGTCACATTTGGAACCTGAAGAACAAAATGGGACTCTTAGGGTGGCTCTCCAAAGTATTCACACACTTTAGAAAGGATAGAGATCAACTGAAATCACCTTATTATACTTCTCTAAATACTTTAAAGGACACATTTGAGGAAAAAAAGGATCCTATCTGATCTAAAAAATTAAAACACAACAGAGTTGTTCTTTTCATACTGGAAATTGATAAAGCAGAATTACCAAGAAATTAAACTTTTTTCCAAATATTTTTTCAAGGAAACAGCATTAGTCAGCCATATTGATTATAGATTTGCCAAGGTTTGCCTAATTTATCCTGATACTCATGTTACTTCTCCGCCACTACTACATCACCTGGAAGATTTAATTGTTCCTACAGATTATTAAACACTAAAACATGAAAAGTGGCCACTTTAAAAATTTTTAGTATTTAAGAATTCCAGATTATATTTAATATGATGTTCACCAGCAATTTTGTAGAGCTGAATTATTTACCAAAGCATTGTATGCATTACGTAATTTGTGCAGGGCAGAATAATTTGACCCACTTTTCAGGTAAATATGTAAGAAACAGTTAATTTCCACAAAGCCATAAGAAAAAAAGAAAGAGAAGGACTGGGAAGTCATAATAATAGTGTCAAATTATGGCTGATATATAGCAGATACCTTATGTCATAGACTCTGAACCAAGTGCTTTATATAGATCAAACTTTCACAACAGCCCAGAGGAAAGTGTTATTGTTGTAGTTGTTTTAAAGAAGAAAAAAAGAAAGTTCAGGAAAGTTATTAACTTAACCAAGATCATATAATTATGAAGATGTAAGATGGTCTGAAATCCAGATATTTTCACTCCAAATCTAATATTCTTTCTGCAACTATTGTCAATAATTGTTAATTGTTGTGAGACTGGAAAAAAAGATAAACCCAAAAGGCACAATCTGGGTTTGTTCAGTGTGGACATTCAGATATTACTATATATCCCAATGCAAAATGAGATTTGATGATTTTGCACTGGAATCCTTGGCCATTAGTTATTTTTATCCAAGGAAAGAATACTAAACTGCATAGATGTGCCTTTATGAAAAGACTTAGGTAGAAAGCAGGAAGCTTAGGGAATAAAAGTATAAAGTAAATCACTCAAAGAGATTATAAAATTCAAACTCACAAGGGAATTTTAACCTCGTGAAAAATCATTTTCACTTTTGAAAATGCTATACTTACACAGAGAGGAAGGTGAGGTGAATTGTAACATTATAAACATAAAATATTATAAAATGACTTACAAATACTATAAATCAATATTATTTCTTAAGTTTCTGTAAAATATCTGATTTCAAAAATATACCTGCTTTCCGTCAGGTTTCCTGACCCAAAATGTGACCAAAAGTCACTGAGAATGTATAAAAATAAATACCTTTAAAATTAAATACTTTTAAAAATATTGCATCAACTTTAATAAGCAAGGAATAACTCCATTTCATTATATTAGGGGCCAGAAAAATCAACAAATTACTGCTATATTTAGAATGAGGATCTCCCAAGTAAAGTTTAGAAATTTATGGTGAAACAAAATGAAATGCTGCTCAAGAGCAAAAAAAGAATCATGATAATTATGAGAAGTTAGGGATAAATGTTAAGAATATTGAAGACTTTGCATTTTTAAAAGCCATCTCTGCAAATGCATAATAAATAAATAACCCATAAATATACACAGATTCCCGTGGTTTCAAAATATGTTGCCATTTCAATGTTCAGTATTCAAATGTTGCCATTTCAATCCCTGGGAAAGCAATGCTTTTGACTCCTATTTCAGACAATCCAAAAAAAAAAAAAAAAAGGATCCAGGAGTTCTTGTTATGCAAATATAGAAAGGAAAGGAAAGAAGTTATTGCTGCTGTATAATAGCTATTGCACATAGCTTCCTGGAAAGGGAGCCTTATTGACTACTATCCAGAGAAATACTGATGTAGAAATAAATGAATGTTCTAATGAGAGTAAAATTTTAGAAACCATTATAGCAATTTGCTAGTTCTCTTAGATAAGGCCCATCAAAGATGACAACTTTTAACAGATTATGTTGTTTAAATTCAAATATGCCTGTTTAATATATTTTGTTTCTAAATAGATTTCTACACACATTTTAAAATCTCACCTCAATTAATCAGAGAATGTAATAATCAGCTGAAATTGATCTGGTTAGCTGTTAACCAAATATAGATTTATTAGGACAGCTTTGAAAATTATATATGTCTTATTTTTAATGTTTATTTATATTTGAAAGAGAGAATGCAAGTGGGGGAGGGGCAGAGAGAGAAGGGGCAAAGGACCTGAAGCAAACTTCCCGCTGAAAGCGGCCAGCAAGGTGGGGCTTGAACTCATGAACCTCAACATCACGACCTGAGCCAAAGTCGGACGCTCAACCAACAGCACCACCCAGGTGACCACATATGTCTTTTTCCATCTTAGAAATATAATATCCTGGATACATCTTAATAACTGAGGTTCAAGGATTGTTCACTTTTTTTGGAACATCATTATCGACTTTCTCAATTATCCTCATCATCAGAAACAACATAATTTGCACGAACATTTGCAGTTACCACTACCTCAGGGTTTACTGTGTACCAACTTTGTGCTAGGGGGTGGTACATTCATAAGTGGATACCTGTTGACATAAAGTTTCTAAAAATTAGTTGTCTGTTTCTATGGCTGTGGGTAAAAAAAGCTAGTGACTCTAAAGCAGATTTAAATTATTTTGAGTAAAACTATCTTTGTTGCCTCTATTAGTTATTTAAATATAATTACAGTAGCTGCCCCTGAGGAAAGGGTACTGGAGGATATTTGGTGACTGACAAACAGGTCCATCATCCTACACTATCACTGTCGTGTTGAGAGCTTTCACTGAGACAGAAGAAGATAAATTTATATAGGAGCTAAGGAACCTGCAGAGGGGAAAAAAATACAGAATCAGTCTGTTTCATATCAGAATCACTGTTGGAACTTCTTTGATGGTTTGGGATAATGCCTAAAAGCGGTCATGTGTAAGAAATAAACATGAAAGGTACAAAGCGTCTGAGCTGATAATTTGGGTCTCACACAAAGACTTAAAAATTTATACGAGAGTCCTCCTTGATACTTACCCAAAGGAGCTGAAAACTTATGTCCACACAAAACCTTCACATGGATATTTACAGCAGCTTTATTCCTAATTGCTAAAACCTGAAAGCAACAGAAATGTCCAGCGACAGAAATGTCCCTCAATAGGTGAATAGATAAATAAACTGTCATACATCTGGACAGTGGAATATTATTCAGCACTAAAAAATGAGCTAGTGGGGTGCCTGGGTGGGCCAGTCTGTTAAGCGTCAAACTTCAGCTCAGGTCATGATCTCATGGTTCATGGGTTCAATCCCTGCATGGGGCTCTGTGCTGATAGCTCAGAGCCTGGATGGAGCCTGCTTCAGATTCTGTGTCTCCCTCTCTCTCAGCCCCTCCCTCCCCTGCTTGTGCTTTGTCTGTCTGTCTGTCTCTCTTTCTCTCTCTCTCTCAAAAAGAAATAAACATTTAAAAAATTATTTAAAAAAATAAAAAAATGAGCTATCAAGCCATGAAAAGACACGAAGGAATCTTAAGTGCATATTTCTAAGTGAAAGAAACCAATCTGAAAAGGCTCTATACTGTAGGCTTTCAACTATATGACATTCTGAGGGACACCTGGGCGGCTCAGTTGGTTGAGCGTCCAACTCTTGATTTTGGCTCAGGTCATGATCTCATGTTTCGTGAAACTGAGCCCTATGTGGGGCTCTGTGCTGACAGTGTAGAGCCTGCTTAGGGTTCTCTCTCTCCTTCTCTCTCTCTCTTGCCTCCCCCAATAAATAAATCAACTATATGGCATTTTTCAAAAGGCCAACTGTGAAGACAGTAAAAAGAACAGTGGTTGCCAGAAGTTGGAGGTGGGGGAGGACTAACTAGGTGGAGCACAGAGTATTTTTATGGCAGTGAAAATATTCTGTATGATACCATGCTGACAAATGGATTTTACTCTCTATTCTTCCAAACCCACAGAATGTACAACAGCTAGTGTGGACCCTAATATAAATTACGGGCTTCGAGTAATTATGATGCATCAGTGTAGGTTCCTCACTTGTAACAAATGCCCCACCCTGGGGGGAAAGGCTGATAGAGAAGCTGTGCACATAAAGGGGGGGGGTGGTGGGAGGTATACATGAAAACTCTGTACTTTTTCTGTGACTCTAAAACTGCTCTGAAAAAAGTATTAATAATTACCTAATAAGTTAATGTAAGTACTACAAAGAAAATCAAAACAAAAATTTATAGGAAAAAATATGTTCTGATACATCATGCACTTGAACCCCAAACTCCCTCTGTTTTTAGTCACATCAGCAAAAAAATTCTCAGATTTTAGGGGGAAAAGGGAAAATGGCTAAACATGTAAGTGGTTAATTATAAAAATTAAACCTGAAGCCCAGCTGAAGGCCAAACTGTGGTTTGCAGAGAGATCTAAACCAGTAAAGACATAACTGCAGTGTGGGGGACATCCATTTACTACAAATGTCACATCTTACCTAACTCTCATGAAATACAGAAGATATTATTTTCCTTATTTTAGAGATGAGAAATATAAGGTTGAAAGGGGAATAACATATAATTTCTCAGTGCTCATTATTACGGACAAAATTCCAACCCAGACCTGATGTCAAAGCCTGTGCTTTTAAAAAAGTATGCTGTCTTGTAGTTTAAAAAAAAGTGATAATAATGATAGCTAACAATTTTAGAACTGTTACAGGCCATGCCCTGTGCTATGTGTTTTCATGCAAGATCATATAAAATCTAAACATGTATAATCACAGGACACGCTCTGGAAGTAGACTTTAAACTATATAATACTAAAGGCATACCTTGTTTTATTATGCCTCATAAATATTGCATTTTTTTAACAAACTGAAGGCTTGTGGCCTACAGTGATTAAGTCCATTGAATCCATTTTTTCCAACAGCATTTGCTCACTTCATGTCTCTGTGTCATATTCTAGTAATTCTCACAGTATTTCAAACTCATCAATTATATTTGTTACCATGATCTGGAATCGGTTATCTTTGATGTTACTGTTTTAATTGTTTTGGAGCACCATCAGCTATGCCCATACAAGATGGTAAACTTAATAAATGCGTCTGTGCTGGCCGCTTCACCGACCGGCCATTCTCCCATCTCTCTCCTTCTCTTTTGGCCTCCCTATTGCCTGAGACACAAAATACTGACATGAGGCCAATTACTAACTCTACAATGGCCTCTAAGTGTTCAAGCGAAAGGAACAGCCACACGTCTCTTACTTTAGGTCAGAAGTTAGAAACGATTAAATTTAGTGAGGAAGATGTCAGAAGCTGAGATAGGCAAAAAATTTTGGCCTTTTGAGACAAACAGTTAACGAAGCTGTGGATGCAAAGGAGAAGTTCTTGAAGGAAATTAAAAGTGTTGCCAGTGAACACACAAATGGTAAAAAAGCGAAGCAGCTTTATTGCTGATGTGGAGAAAGTTGGAGTGGTCTGGAGAGAAGATCAAACCAGCCACAGCATTCCCTGAAGCCAAAGCCTCATCCAGAGCAAGGTCCTAACTCTCTCCAATTCTATGAAGGCTGAGAGAGGTGAGGAAGATGCAGATGAGGTTAAAGCTAGCAGAGGTTGGTTCATGAGGTTGAAGGAAAGAAGCCATTTACATCATATAAAAGTTCAAGGTGAAGCGAAAGGTGCTGAGGTAGAAACTGCAGCAGGTTATCCAGAAGATGTAGCTAAGATAATCAATGAAGTGAGCTACACGAAACAGGGGACTTTCTGGGATGCCTGGTGGCTCAGCTGGCTAAGCTTCCAACTCTTAATTTCGGCTCAGGTCATGAGCACAGGATTCATGAGGTCGAGCCACATGTAGGGCTCTGTGCTGACAACACACAGCCTGCTTGGGATTCTCTCTCTCTTCCTCTCTCTCTGCCTCTCCCCACACTCGCCCTCACTCTCTCAAAATAAATAAACTTTAAAAAAATAAATAGTGTATTTTCAATGTTGATGAAACAGCTTTATAGTAGAAGAAGATGCTTATGGACTTTCATAGCTAGAAAGGAGAAGTCAATGCCTGGCTTTAAAGCTTCAAAGAACAGGCCGACTCTCTAGTCAGGGGCTAATGCAGCTGGTGACTGTACATGGAAGGCAATGCTCAGTTACCATTCTGAAAATCCTAGGACCCTTAAGAAGTCTGCTAAATCTACTCTGCCTGTGCTCTAGAAATGAAACTACAAAGCCTAGATGACCATGCAACTATTTACAACATGGTTTTCTGAATATTTTAAGCCCACTGTTGAACCTACTGCTCAAAAATAAAAGATTCCATTCAAAATATGGCTACTCCGTGACAACACCTCCATTCATCCCAGGGCTCTGATGGACACATACAATGAGATGAATGTTGTTTTCATGCCTGCTATTACAACACCCATTCTGCAGCCTGCAGATCAAGTAGTCATTTCAACTTTCAAGGCTTATTATTTAAGAAATACATTTCATAAATCTCTAGCTGCCATATATAATGATTCCTGGGATGGATCTGGGCAAAATAAATTGAAAGCCTTCTAGAAAGCACTGACCATGCTAGATGCCATTAAGAACATTTGTGATTCATGAGAAGAGACCAAAATATCAACATTAACAGGGGTTTGAAAGAAGTTGATTCCAGTCCTCGTGGATGGCTTTGAGGGGTTCAAGACTTAAGTGGAGGAAGTGACTACAGATGGGCAGAAACAGCAGGACAGCTAGAATTAGACATGGAGCCTGAAGATGGGACTGAAGTGCTGCAATCTCTGATGAAACTTTAATGGATGAGTAGTTGCTTCTTATGGATGAGCAAAGAAAATGGTTTCTTGAGACATAACTTGCTCCTGCTCATGGAGAATCTGCTGTGAAGATTGCTGAAATGACAACGAAGGATTTCAACTACTGCACAAACTTAGTTGATAAAGCAGCAGCAGGGTTTGAGAGGACGGATTCCAATTTTGAAAGAGGTTCTACTGGGGGTAAAATGCTATCAAACAGCATCACATGCTACGGAGAAACTGTTCGTGAAAGGAAGAGCCAATTAATGCAGCGAATTTCACTGTTGTCTTGTTTTAACAAATTGTCATAGCCACTCTAACCTTCACCTACTACCACACGATCAATCACCGCCAACACAGAGGTAAGACCTTCCACCAGCAGAAAGACTCCTTGAAAGCTCAGATGGTAGCAATTTTTTTAGCAATAAAGCATTTTTTTAATTAAGGTATGTACATTGTTATTTTAGACATAATGCTACTGCACACTTAACGGACTACAATAAAGTATAAACATAACTTTTATATGTGCTGGAAAACCAAAGCATTAATTTGATTTGCTTTATTGTGATACTTGTTTCACAGCAGTGGTCTGGAACTGCACCCACAACATCTCTGAGGCATGTCTGTAATAACTGTAAGTCCAATAGATTAACTCTCCTTGTTTAGGTTTTTTTTTTTTTTTGTCTCTCTAGATTTCATGACCCTCCTGAAAGTTGCATGAAGGAGGACAAAAGTTAATTGAGTATTCCAGTACACTGGCTTAAGTTCATTGAGGTTGTACTTTATTCGATTAAGCTGAGGTTATTATAAACTTCAAAGGCATTCATACTATATATACTATTTTAGAACATGTTCTCTACTAATAGTATTTCTTTGAGTTTCAGGCTTTTCGTGCATTCAAATGGTTATATGTTCAGAGTTATGATGTTAAAATAATTGAAATACAGATGTCATCAACAGTTAATATTCATCAGTTGTTTAAAACATAAAATAGTAAGCAAATATTTACAAAATTGCCATGAAATAAAAAAGAGGTCTATATAAATAAACAGAAGTAATGAAATAGTTTAAAGGAGAACCAATGCATAAATAACAATAACATTTGGCATTCATAATACTGAACTTGAAATGAAAATGATTAATAACATTATCCTACATATGGTTTTAAGGGTCTCCTATAATTTGACCAACAGAGACACTCTTGGGACACAATTCACAATGGGTCTCTTATGTTTCTGCATATCTTACAAACTGTCATTAACTGCTCCTTTGTTCCAGGCCGTCTTTTTAAGGATATTTAAATAGCAAACAGTTATGAAAAACAGAGGTAGTGATTCTGTCTATAACAGAGAGCAAATTATTATCTTGTATGATATAATAAGGAAAATGTCTTCCCCTAAAACAAAGGTCAGACACATTTGCTTGAATCACAATATAAAAGATTTGGGTTCTATAAACTCAGGATTTCTTAGCTGTGATGCAAAACCCAGTTAATCCACCTGGGCCCTTCTGTGTTGCTCCTGGGACTCAGGGAGCAAGAGGAACCAAGGCAAACAGGATGTTTATGCTGTGTTATACCATAAGTAGTACTACACCCTTTGTCTCTGACCCAGGAGTCTCACCCATTCTGCCAGCATCCATGAAACTATGGCAGGCTAGCTTGTAAGAAGGGTAAATGTCAGACCTTTCACATTTCTCAACACACATTACATTAAATTATATGTTAAATTACATATATATGCATAAATATTATATATATGTATATAATACATAAGTATTTTGTGTGTGTGTGTGTGTGTGTTACCTTTACCTTTCATGAAAGAGGAAAAATGATTCAGAGGGAGAAACCAGTAGTCCAGATGTGGAAAAAAGAACCCAGATCTTGCAACCAAATCAAGGAACTGCAGCTAAAATTTTCCCAGGTGAAATTTCAAAACTGCTTTGAACCAGTGCCTTGTTTACCTTCCATTCTCTCCTTCTCTCTTTTGAACTAAAATGTCAGGTGTTGTCCTGATGCCTGTCTTATGACTGCATGTTAAGAATGTTGGATGCAGATCACTTACATCCTTAATTTCACAGCTCAACAAATGGAATGTATGATGCCAAGAAGCTGTACCACATCTAAACCCGAGTAGATACTTAAGTGATGATTTCTAGACCTCCGAACTCACTACATTTAATTAAACATTTAGACCTTTTTACTATGGCTCTAATGGGGTGAGATCCTTGGAAATCGTGGGAGATGGTGAACAGATTTTGCATATGAGAGAAATCACAGTGACCAGAGATTAAACTATAGTAAAGCAGAACTATAATATAGCCCTCATGGTCTCAAACCCCTGCTGCTATAACTTTATTAGGTTATGTTACACGGCTAAGGAGTTTTGCCAACATAACTAAGGTTACTAATCAGTTGACCTTATGGTATGTGAAGATATCTGTGTAAGCCAACCTAATCAATACATCCTTTAGGAGAGCATTTGTCTCTAAATGATCACAGAATTCAGAGAGATTGGAAGTATAAGTGTCTGCCATTGCAGGTTGAAAGATGAATGGGGGCATTAACAACATTAATGTCATTTCAAAGCTTTCATCTCTTGCTAACATGTTTTTGTGGAAGGAAACTGATGCCCCAAATACCAGCAGCAAAAACAGTGCCTTCTAAAATGGTTGTATGCATGTATTTGATCAACTGAAAAAAGTCATGACCAAAACTTAAAGTTAGCTTTTTCTTTGAAACTAAAAACTAAACACAAGAATATTCTCATTATAATAGAAACTCAAAGTGGTCTTTTGAGCAAGAATTTAAATTTTAATTTCTAAGTTTTTCTGGAATCATGCTACATCCATAATCTAGCACACTATCATAATAAATAAGTCCCCAAATAGTACATATGATTATTAGGTTTTAAACATTAGCAATAAGAGATCATATCCTCATTAAATCCCCACATAAAAAAGACTAGTAGTTTGAAAAAGTAATCAAAAAACTAAAACAGTAGTGGACGGGGAATGAGAAGGAAAGGATGCCACATCAGTAATCTTAAAGCTGAGTTCATGTAGTCTTTTAGGAAAGCAGTGAACTGAGGCAGGAAAAAAATGTAGAATTAGGTGGATCAGTCAAGGAGAGGCACAAGTCTAGAAGGGGGCTCCTGATGTCCTGACCACTACTCACATGTCTTGTTGGGCACGAAAGTCATTGTAACCCTCTTAAAACCACAGAGTTCATCCATTCTGTTACTCTTCTAAGAAGAGTTTCTGTCTACAACCATAATAGGTTTCTGATTCACATGTTCTTCTCCTCTCAGTTCCCAAATCTACTCTTCTCTACTTGGTTCCTAACTAGTAAGTCCTCTGTGTCACATGAGACAATGTGCATACCAAATGTGTACAGTTTTTATTTCACTTATACTTCTCCTATATATCTCCCTGATGACACAGACTCCCTATTACTTCATGATAATTCTAATCTAGTCGACGAAATTAAATAAGGACTCAAACAATGTCTGATGAACAATAAAGCAAATAAAAGAACTGTATGTTCATGAGCCACATCACAGTCACTTACAGTTTCTTATCTCTTTTGTAGACACTCCAATTCCAGTGCTTGGTGGCTACCTAGAAATGCGAGCACATAAACTCTGACAGCATCACAATTACTTACTGAATATCAAGTACATTCTAGGCCTTAAAATAGGGACTGGAGATAAAAGAAACTATAAACTTCTGTATCCCCTACTGGCTTACATTCTGGTAGATAACAGCATTGTTCCTATTTAGTGCTTCCCAACTTGATTCTTCACCTCTGTAACAAAATCTTGGTCATCACTTCTGCCCTATCGAGTACATCTAGTAAGTCAATAACAACCCATCCCACATTACCAGACCACTAACACTCTTCTAAAAAGTTTAAGTATAGTAATGACTATTATTAAAATGTACTCATTAATGAAATTTCACAATCGAAATGTAAATATGGTGACCCTTAGGGATGATGAGCCTGAGTTAAGTTACGTTTACTTCTAAATATATATTTATAGCACATGCATATGCACACACACACTCACACGCACACATAACCCAAAGAAAATAAATGCAGGTTCTTGCTAAGCCTAAAAATTTGAGAGGCAGTGACATCACCAAGATGGTGACATAGGCCATTCCTGACTTCACTCTTCCTCACAAAAACAACTAACTACTCATAAAGAAGAGAAAATCCCAGAACATGGGGATGAAACATCCCCTGCACCACAGAGATAAGACAGACTACACTCAATGGTTAAGAGAAGAGACTACACACTGACCGCTTTACCCCTCTCCCAGACAAGATCAATAACCCATGGAGAAGTCTTCCCGAAGCCTCCATTCCTCCAATGGGAAAAAAGGACACAGGGGGCCAATCACCCCCTTGCGTTGTGGATCACTTCCTGACAGCCCCTACTCTAGCCTTGCCTCATTAGAATTGCAGGGGAAACCGTGGGGTTCTCCCACAGGAATCTGACAGTGACAGTGAAGGCAGGGTAGCTTGCAACAACCAGCATACAGATCTTGGCAGATGTAGTTTCTGACTACAGCACCCCAAATAAAGTAGTAATCGAAGTAGTAACCCCAACCAGTAGCTTTGATCATCATCACCAGAAACAAGTCGGGGACATACTCTGACCAGAGAACTCACTGAAGGGCAGATCTGCTGATTTGGGTGGGTACTCACACAAGGAGTGCTGCTGACCCTAGATCCTGGTTTGTCCATGCCAAAAAGAGGAGTCATATCCCCCCCCTCCCCTGCCACCAGGGACAGTGTCTCCTGGCTCCATCTGGCCAGTGTGTCTGGCAAGAATACATGGAAGCTTTACAGCTCCACAATACTCCAACCAAGAGGGAGGTGGATGGAGCTGATAGCTCCCAGAGCAAAGCCAGTACAGCGTATGAAGAATTCCCCTACTACAACACACAGCCAAGGCTGAGGGTTCTTCGTGGCCCATGGTTTCAAAAGGAAAGCTTGTTTCTAGAAAATGTGAGCGAAGCCAGGAGTGGCTCCTCCCAATCCTACCCAAGCAAGTGATCTGAAACATAGCCATACCCACTGTGGCTCCCAGGCCCCACCTGACCAGAAGGGCTGGCAAGACACCTGAAAGCTATGTAACCAACAATGCTTAAACCAATAAGCAGAAAGGCAGAGTCAAGAGCAAAGCAGAGCAAAGCCAGCACCAGGTGTAAAGGGGTGGCCTGCTATACCTAGGCAGGTAATTCAAAGCCAATATTGAGGGTAGTTCCTGACCCCTGCTGACTGAAAAGCCTGAGAAAAGCAGAGAAGCCTGGAGCAGCCCTCCACTCTCCCATCCAGAAAAGGGAGTTGAGACAGCCCCACCACTGTAGATAGTGTCTCCAAGCCCCAGCTGATCAGAAGGGCTGGTGAAAATATCTGGAACCATATAAAGCTGGCAATGCTACAGCTAAGAGACAGACAGGCAGAGCCAATAGTCAGCATAACAAAGACAATGACTCTACTTGGCCAGGGAACTTGGGGCATAGGTTAGCTCAAGTTAAGACAACAAGCAAAGAGCTTTACTGCCTTTAGAGATGCTTTTCCCAATGCTCCTGGGCAGAGAAACAAATTCATAGGCCCACATCATTGCTCATATAGCCTTCAGCCTGTGTGACTGGGGAACCTAACCAGAGAACATGGGGAACTGCCACATAGTCCATCCAAAATCCCTGCTTCCAGTTGCACTTTAAAAGAGAGAACAGCTTATGGCTTTCTCCATTTCCAGAGAAAACTGTTGGTCTTACATGACCAAGAAATTCAGTGTGCACTCTTGCACTGATTCAGGCCCCCCCAAATGAGCTATACAGATCCTGTATCCTGTCCTACTATCCTGCTCATGAAGGGAAATTAACTCACAGCTCTATCTACTACTAAATATAGTACCCATTACAGACCATCTAGTCAGCCTGACCAGAAAATCCAGACAACTGGTGAGACCATCCAAAGACTCACTTGTCTAGAAAACCAAGACAGTAGTCCTATCTAACTGTTCTCAGACGGTAGCACAACTCCTTCCCCACAGCCAACCTTACAACTCAGACAGTTGCCTTGTCAAAAAATAGACCGTAATAGCATTCCACACCTGCCCAAAGTCACAGGCCTAGAAATCCAAACAGAGCTGACTACTGAAGATCTGTGTCTGCCAAAGCAAATCTGTAAAATCTGGAAGAGAGTCCCAATTATTTAAATGTGTAGATACCAACGTAAGAAATCAACAATAAAAAAACCATCACAGGAAACATATAAAGTTCCAAAAACTGACTCAAAGAAAATAGAGATCTATGAATTATCAGAAAAGATTTCTCATAATTATCTTAAGTTTAGATAACCATAAGAGTACATAGACAATTAAATGAAGTTAGGAAAACAATGCATAAACAAAACAGTAAGTTTGACAAAAAATACAGAAATCAATATAAATCCTAGAGCTGAAAAAATAATTAAGCTGACGTATTCAACAGAAAGTTTCAAAAATACAATGCAGAAGAAAGAATTAGTGACCTAAAGAATAAGACATAGGAAATTATCCAGTCAGAGAAACAACAACAACAATAACAAAAAGATAACAAAGACTAAAGTAAGCCTATGGGACTCATAGACTCAATGGGAATTCCAGAAGAAAAGAATGATACAGGGATGGAAAGTAAATTTAAAGCAATAGTGACTGAAAATTTCCCAAGCCTGGGAAAGAAAATGGACATCCAGATCCACGATTCCCAAAGTACCAGAAATACACTGAAACTGAGGAGGGCTACACCAAGACACATTATAATTAAATTGCCAAAGCCAAGGAAAGAATTTTAAAAGCAGTAAGAAAAAAAAAGAGAGGAAAGATACGTATATGGGAACCTCCATAAGACGATAAGCAGATTTCTCAAGAGAGACTTTTAAGGCCAGGATAGAATGGGATGCCATATTCAAAATATTGAAGAATATAACCAAGAATTCTATACCCAGCAAAACTATCCTTTATAAATGAAGAAGAAATACTTTCTCAAACAAAAGATGAGGGAGTTCATTACCACTGGACCTGCCTTATAAGAAAGACTAAGAGAATTATTTGAGTGAAAGTAAAATAACATAAACTTCATAAAAATATAAAAAGAAAGCATAAACCTCACTCACTGGTAATGGTAAATACACAGTCAAAATTAGATTCTGTAAGATGGTGATGATAGTGCATAAATTCACTTACAACTCTCATGTAAAAGTTAAAACAAATGTAGTAAAAATACCATAACTATCGTAATTGTTATTAGTTACACATATAAAAAATATGTGAGTTGTATCAGAAATTACATAAATAGGGGGAAAAGAACAGAAGTGATAATTTAAGGATTTTTATGAAGGAAAGTTGTTATAAGCTTAAAATAGGGTTTATAATTTTATGATGTTTTATGTAAGCCTCGTGAAAACCACAGAAAAACCCTGAACCAATTACACAGATAAACATGACAAAGAAGACAAAGCATACTATTATCAAAAGACATTAAAACACAAAAGCAAACACGGATATACAAAGCATGGAACAATGCATCTAGAAAACAACCCAAAAACAATTTTTGGAATGGAAAAAATCAACAGATATAAAAATTGTAGATATTTACGGACCCAACATCAAAGCATTGTAATAAATAAAGCAAAAACTAACAGAGGTAAAAGGAGAAATAAACATCAATACAGTAACAGTTGAAGACTTTAATACTCCACTCTCAACAATGGATAGATCATCCAGAGAATGAACAAGTTAATAGATTTGTGCAACACTAGAGACTGAATGTACCCAATAGGCATATACATAACATTCTATGCAACAACAGCAGAATTCCCTCAAGTGTGCGTGGAACATTTCTAGCATGAACTATATGTTAGGCCATAAAACAGATCCTAGCAAATTCAATGTGACTGAAATCATACCAAATACCTCCTCTGACCATGATGGTTTGAAAGAACTCAAAAATAAGGAAAACTAGAAAATTCATGAATACACAGAAATTAAATACACATTCCTGAACAACCAATGAATCAAAGAAGAAATTAAAGGGGAAATAATAGTACTTTGAGTCAAATGAAAATGGAAACATAAAAGAAATTAAAGGATGGAGCAAAAGCAGTTCTAAGAGGAAAGCTCATAATATTAAGAAGAAAGATCCCACATAAATAACCTAACTCTATCCTTAAGAAATCAGAAAAAGAAAATAAACTGAGCCAAAGGTTAGGAGAAGAAAAGGAAATGATCAAAATTAAAGCAGAAAAAGATGGAGAAACGAAAAACAATTTTAAAAATTAACCAAAATGAGTTGGTTCTTTTTTTTTTTTCAACGTTTATTTATTTTTGGGACAGAGAGAGACAGAGCATGAATGGGGGAGGGGCAGAGAGAGAGGGAGACACAGAATCGGAAACAGGCTCCAGGCTCTGAGCCATCAGCCCAGAGCCTGACGCGGGGCTCGAAATCACGGACCGTGAGATCGTGACCTGGCTGAAGTCGGATGCTTAACCAACTGCGCCACCCAGGCGCCCCCAAAATGAGTTGGTTCTTTAAAAAGATTAACAAAATTGGGGCACCTGGGTGGCTCAGTTGGTTAAGCATCTGACTTCAGCTCAGGCATGATCTCACAGACTGTGAGTTCAAGCCCTGTGTTGGGGGCTCTGTGCTGACAGCTCAGAGTCTGGAGCCTGGTTCAGATACTGTGTCTCCCTCTCTCTCTTCCTCTCCCTTACTTGCACTCTGTCTCTGCATCTCAAAAATATATAAACTTTAAAAACAATTTTTAATAAAAAAAAAAGATTAACAAAACTGACAAACTTTTAACAAGTTTAAAAGAAGTGGGGGGGGGACCCAAATTATAAAATTACAAAGGAGACATTACAATGGATACCACAAAGGTACAAAAAATTATAAGGGTTACTATGTACCAACAAACTGGACAACTGATAAGAAATGGAAAAATTCTTTGAAACACACAATTTACTAAAATGGAATTGGAAAGAAATAGGAAAACTGTCTCGACTAATTACTAGTAAGGAGATTGAATCAATAATTAAAAAATCTCCCAATGAAGAAAAGCCTACAACCAGATGGCTTCACTGGTGAATTAACCCATCAATTTTCTCCAACTTTTCCAAAAAATCAAAAAGCAGAGAATACTCCCAAATAAACCTTATGGGTCAGCACGATCTTGATACTCAAAGCCAGATGAGAACCCTACTAGAAAAGAAAACTATAGGCCAATACCCCTGATGATTAGAGATGCAAACATTCTCAACAAAATATCAGCAAACCAAATTTAACAGCCTATTAAAAGGATCATTCACCATGATCAAGTGGGATTTATCCCTTGGATGAAAGGATGGTTTAGAATATGGAAATGGATCAATGTGGTATGTTGCATTAATAGAATGAAAGAAAAAAATCATATGGTAATCTCTATAGATATAAAAAAAGTATTTGACAAAATTCAACAGTCATTCATGATAAAAACAGTTCACAAATTAGGCATGGAAGTAACATATCTCAATATAAAAAAGGCCATATATATCAAGTACACAGCTAACATCACACTCAATGTGAAAGGTTGAAAAATTTTCCTGTAAAAACAAGGACAAGATAAGGTGCCTACTCTCACCACTCCTATTCAATACAGTACTAAAAGTCCTAGCCAGAGCAAACAATCAACAAACAGAAAAGGCATCAGAATTCAAAAGGTAGAAGTAAAATAGCCTCTTTTTGCAGATGACATGATTCTATACAGAGAAAATCCTAAAAATGCAACCAAAAAACTATTAGAACTAATTAAAAAACTCAGTGATGTAGCAGGATACAAATTTAGCATACAAACATCAGTAGAGTTTCTATATTCTAACAACAAATTTTCTGAAAAGGATATAAAAAATTAATCCCATTTACAAATGCATTAAAACAATAAGTTTCACTAAGTTAGTGAAAAATCTCTACCTTTAAAACTGAGACTATGATGAAAGCGATTGAAGAAGACACAAATAAATGGAAAGATATCCCATGTCTGAGGATTGGAAGAAAATTATTAAAATGTCAGTACTACCAAATGCCATCTATAGAGTCAATGTAATCACTATCAAGATTCTAGTGCACTTTTTTTTTTTTTACAAAAGTAGAAAAAATGTTCCTAAAATTTATGTGGAACCTATAAAGACCCCCAATAGGCAAAGAAATCCTGAGAAAGAAAAAAGCAGGAGGCATCATACTTCCTGATTTTAAGATATACTATAAAGCCATAATCACCAAAACAGTATGGTATTGGCATAGAAATAGACAAAGAGACCAATGGAATAAGGAGAGGGAAATAAACCCAAGCAATACAGTCAACTAATATTTGACAAGGAAGCCAAGAATGCTCAATGAAGAACTGTCTCTTCAACAAATAATGATGGGCCAACTGGACGTTTACACGTAAAAGAATGACAGTAGACCCATATCTCACATCCGTCACAAAAACTAACTCAACACTAAATAAAGGCTTAAATGTGAGACCTGGAACCATAAAACTCCCAAGAAAAACAAAAGAAAAAAGGTCCTTGACATTGGTCTTGGTGATGATATTTTAGAAATCACACTTAAAAGATAAGCAAAAAATAAAAAATAAGTCAGTAGGACTATATCAAACTAAAAAGCTCTACACACCTGAGAAAGCCTTCAACAAAGTGAAAAGACAACCTACAGAATGGGGAAAAATATTTACAAACCATACATGTGATAAGGGCTTAACATCCAAACCACATAAATAATGCACATAGCTCAACAACAGAAAAACAAATAACCCAATTTAAAAATGAGCAAAGAACTTAAAAGATATCTTCCAAAAAAAGATCTACAAATGGCCAATAGACACATGAAAAGATGTTCAACATCACTAGTCTTTAGGGAAATGCAAACTAAAACCACAATGAGATATCATCTCACACCTGTTAGAATGACCATCATCAGAAAGACAAAAGATGACAAATGCTGGCTTGGATGCAGAGAAAAGAGAACCCTGTGCACTGTTGGCAGAATTGTAAATTGGTGCAGCCACTGTGGAAAAGAGAATGAATGTTCCTCAAAAAATTAAAAATAGAACTAGATACAATCCAGCAATTCGATTTCTGGGAATATATCCAAAGGAACTGAAATCACTAACTAGAAAAGATAAATGCACTTCCCTATAAATAGCAGTATTATTTATAATAGTCAAAATGGAGAAACAGCCTAAGTGTCCATCGATACATGAATGGATAGGGAACTTTTGGTATATACAGCTGTCCCTGAACAAAACAGGGATTAGAGGTGCTGATCCCACACACATCTGAAAATCTGCATATAAATTTCAAGTCTCTAAAAACCTAATAGCCTACCATTGACTGGAAGCCTTACAAATAACATAAACAGTCAATTAATACATAGTTTGAATTATATACTGTATTCTTACAACAAGGTAAGCTAGAGAAAGGAAAATGCTATAATGTGTACCTTAAGCCTCATACAGTGATGTATGTCAACTATTTCTCAATAAAACTGGAAAAAATAAGATGGAGAAGTGTACAATTCTCACTTACCTTTTTTGAAATATTTGCAGTAGCCTATTGACTCCTCTTTCCTGAAGGACCCTAGGGGTTTAGTAGTCCAAACTGGGAGTCATTCATCCAGTGAGTGAAAAAATGTGCTCTTCTTTTTTTATTATCATAGTCCTTAGTATTACCCAAGAAGCTTCTACTTCCTCATTATTCCCAGGTTCCAAAGCAAAATTTCCACAATTATCATCACCACTCCTCCCCACCTTCCAGTGTCTATCCTTATATGCTCCATCTTTCCTCTGTTACCACAGATAAATTGTTTGGGTTCCTAGCTGAGGCCATTTTCTTCTCGTGCGCTAGATGACATCCTCTGTTGGCTACCTAACTGCATCTCTCCAGAAAATCCTCCCTTCTCTCATGTCACACACTATCTCTCCCTATTCTATCTTCCCCATAAGCCCATAGAAACATGCTGTTAAACTCTCTTGACCCCATTTCATTGAACACCACCCACTTTATTTCTCAATTTTCCTTCCTAAAGTCTTAGAAAGAAACTCATGAAAGTTGTTCTCTTCTCCAGTTTTCTCCTGAGCCCCTTCCCATCAGGCTATACTCCTCATATTGAGAGCCACAATGACCTCATCACATATTATCCCAAGTCAATTCTCAGTCCTCACCTTGATCAGCAACAGGTGACAGTTAACCATGTTTTCCAACTTCTTGAAACACTGTGCATACTTGGCTTCCAAGAGAGTAAATCCTCTGAATTTCCCTCCTCCCTTCCTGGTTGTTACTTTCTTCATCTTCTCTGCTGGTTCTTCCTTTCACCCTTGCTTCTAGACCTTTAGATCTTTTACATTCATTACTTCAGAGAATTCTAGGGTCAGGATTTAAATTCCATCTATATGCTGATGTCTCACCAATTTATATCTCCAGCCTGAACCTCTCCCTTGAACTCCAGATTCATATGTCTAATTCTCTATTAGACATCTTTACCTGAGTATCTAATTGATATTTCAAATGTAATACAACCAGGATTAAGCTCGTGAGCTTTTCCTTCAAACTATTCTTGTACTTTTCCCAGGTCAGAAATGACAACACCGCCCTTCTAAGTTTCTACAGGCAAACACCTTGGTTGGACACCTTAACCCCACTCTCTTGCTCTTCCCCCACATCCAATCAAGAAATCCTTTTTCTTCTATTGCAGAATCCATCCTGAATCTTCCCATTTCCCGCCACCTCCACTGCATCATGCTGGTTCAAGTCACCATCATATCTGTCTTCAATTTTAGAATATCCTCCTGTTTGGTCTTCTTGCTCCTAACCTTGCCCCTGATGGCCATTAGTTGTCAGCTTTCCTGGCCATGTCAGCTAGATCTCAGTGTTACCAGAAGCTGGCCTGGCAATAACAGCAGGGCTACCGTGCTCTTCTGTTGAACATGATTGTCACATACCATGAACCTCAAGGACATCATGTCGAATAAGAAAAAAACAGACAAAAAGAGGACCACTCTATAATCATATTGGAGCACAGGCAAAAGGATCATTGTGCCAACTCAAAAACTGTGTAAATATCCCACTCTCCCGGCTAACATGAGTAACTGTTGGATCTTTACTGTTTCATTTCTCTCACTTTCCATATAAAATTTATTTAGACACACAATCATAGAATTATCCTGGTCTTGTAAACATCCAATCCAGAGTGAATTCCAGCTCTCTTGCACCCTCCCGCAAATTGTGCGACAAAAGCTCAAATGCTATTACAAGTTCCTCGCAACACTTCCTTGCTGAGTGTTCCACAGATCCCCAAGGGAAGCCATTTTCCTTGTTTACCAAGTATCAATAAACCCAACTTTGTAATAGGTATTTTATTGGTGGTCTTTGATGCACATTAATGCTCTCCTGTTTCCCCTACAGCAAGCATAGTAATTCTGTTAAGTCAGATCCTGTAAATAAATGTTCCAGTACCTCCCCATCTCATTCATTTAAAAGCCAGTGTCCTTACAATGACCTGTAAGGCCTTTGAATGACTGTGAACCTTGGTTGCTTTTTTTCTTTTTTTTAAGTAGGCGCCACACCCAGCATGGAGCCCACCATGGGGCCTGAGATTGAGACTTGAACAGAGATCAAGAGTCAGGAGCTCAACCAGCTGAGCTCCCAGGCACCCCCTTGGTTGCATATTAAAATCACATGGGGAGCTTTAAAACTGACAAATGCCTGGGTACCACCTCCCAGTCGTTGTAATTTAATTGGTTATGGCATCCAGAGCTTTAGAAGTTCTCCAGGTAGCTTTTCAAAAGAAGCCAAGAATGCGAACCACAGCTCTAGATGGGCTTCTTATTCCTTTCACCTCATATCCCACTTTTTCTCCCCATAAACACTCTCTTCCATCACATTGGTCCCCTTGCTATTGCTCAGACTCACCAAGTATGTTTCTGTCTCAATTCCTTCTTTGTGTCTGACACACTTTTACCTAAAATATCCTCAGGGCTTATTTCCTTACCTTTTCCAGTCTTTGCTTTAAATCACTTTGCCATTGAGACCTACTATAACCACCCTACTTAAAATTGCCAAGTCTTTTGCCAACCACCACATCACTGCCCCATTACCCTTACTCTGCCTTGTTTTTCTCTTTGGCACATATGCCCTTCAAAAATAATGTGTAATTTACTCATTTATTATAGTTTCAGTACCTCCCCAATTAGGAAGCAAGCTCTAAGAGCAGGGGGATCTCTGCCCATTTGCTTACTACGGGATCTCAGATCATGCCTGGCACATAGCAGGCATTGTTATGAGCACTAACGACTTTCCTTTTTCCAGAACGAATTTTTTTTCCTTTCTCATTTTCCCCAAGATTCTTGGTTTTATTAGAGAGTTAGACCATTTCGTTGGTACCCCAATACAATCCTACTTAATAGTCCATTCACTCCTAATTTTTTCAAAGGTTTATCTTTCCTCATATTCCCGATTGTGAGTTTCTCCTTAGGGTTTGGTATTTGAACCTTTATACTTCCTTATTTATATTTACCTTAATTATCACTCTCCTCTGAAGAGAGGATACTTCATCTTTCATACTTCAGCCAGAATGGAAAACTTCAAGTGGTGCCACCATGCCAAAACTGTGGTTAAAAACACTGGATCTTTCTCAATACTCTCTCCCAAGTAAACCCAGCATAGTATCAAAGCTTCAATTACTTTCTGTCAATAAATCCAAAAATTACTTCTCTAACGGAGTGTTCTCTTGTTAGAACTCCAAACAACAGAAAATAATGATCTCCTCCCTAAATCCTGCTCCCCCCCACTCTACATTTTTAATTCAAGACAAAAACTAAAGAGTATTACTTACAACATCCCTTTTCCCTTTCTCCCAAAACTCAGCAAAGTGTTTCTTTATTCTACTTAATAAATTTTTATTATGACATATCTCTACATGTCACTTTTGTTCCTGATAATCTCTTACCCTTCCTTTAAAACCCTCCCAACTGAAACCATTATTTCCATACTCTCCCCTTCAATTCATTCTACACACTGCAGCCAAAGTATAAACACTTAAAGATTTTTAAAATTCAAACTTGATCATGAAACTGAATAAAAATCCTTAAATGGATTTCCTATTGTTTAAGTATAATAATCCTTACCATGGTTAAGCTAATATTCAACAATCTCTGTGCTTCTCTTGCATTTATGCTTAAACGAACTCTATTATCACAGTTTCCTTAATAAATCAAGACTACTGTCCTTCTCACTCATTTCAATGCCTTACCATAGACCATTTCTTCTGTTTGGAACCCCCCATTTATGTTCACTTAGCTATTCAATTATATTCTATCACCATTCTTTTAAAAGATAATGAGACTCAAATATAGTCACAATTGATCTTGACAAAGGACTAGACAATACATTGGGAAAAAAGTATTTTCAACAAATGGTAATGAACAACTGAATATCACATGCAAAAAACTGAATCTAGACACAGACTTCCCATCCTTTCCAAATATAAACTCAAAACAGATCACAGTTCTAAACATAAAATGCAAAACTATGAAACTTCTGGAAGAGAACATGGGAGAAAATGTAGAGGACTTTGGGTAAAGCAATGATTTTTTAGATACAACACTAAAGCACAACTCATGAAAGAAATAGCTGATATACTGAACTTCATTAAAATTAAAATTTTCTGCTCTGCAAAAGACAATGTCACAAGAGTAAGAAGACAAGGCACAGATGGGGAGTAAATATGTACAAAAGTCCCATCGGATACAGGACTGTCATACAAAATATACAAAAACAAACTATTTAATAAGAAAAAATATGGGCCAAAGACCTGAACAGAGACTTCACCAAAAGAGATTTACAAATAACAAATAAGCATACAAAATGATGCTCCACATCATACGTCATCTAGGAAATGCAAATTAAAGCAAGATACAACCAAACATCTACTAGAATGGCTAATATCCAGAACACTGTCAACGACAAATGATGGTGAGGAAGCAGAGCAATGCTGGTGAGAATACAAAAATGGTCGGACCATTTTGGATGATATTTTGGCAGTGTTTTTATAAAACTAAAAGTATACTTAAAATAGGATCCAGAAATCATGCTTGCTGGAATTTACCCAAAAGAATGAACCACTTTTGTCTACACAAAAACTTGCACATGGATGTTTATAGCAGCCTAATTTATTTGGAATATCGAACAATGTAATATTACTCAGTGAAAAAGTAATGTGCTTATGAGACATGAAAAAACATGGAGGAAACTTAAATGCATATTACTAAGTGGAAAAAAATTTGAAAATACTATATACTGTGTGATTCCAACAACATGAAGTTCTAGAAAAGGCAATAGATATTATGTAGGCAGTAAAAAGATCAGTGGTTGCCAATGGTTGGGAGCAGGAGAGGGATGAACAGGCAGAGCACAGAGGATTTTTAGGGCAGTAAAAACACTCTGTAGGATACCATAGTGATGTACACATTGTTGTACATTGGTCCAAAGCCACAAGATGTACAATACCAAGAGTGAACCTTGAGGTACCTCGTGGTCTTTGGATGACGATGATGTGTCAAAGTAGGTTCATCAGTTGTGACAAAGGCCCCACTCTGATTGGGGATGTTGATAACGGGGAAGCTCTACAAGAGTCAGGACAGAGGCTGTATAGGAAATCCCTGTACCTTCTCCTCAATTTCGCTCTGAACCTAAAACTGCTCCAAAAAAGTCTTCATTACAGTCCCCTGGGTAGTTCAGTCTGGTAAGTATCTGACTGACTCCTGATTTCAGCTCAGGTCTTGATCTCACAATTTGTGAGTTTGAGCCCCACACTGGGCTCTGCGCTGACAGCTGCAGAGCCTGCTTGGGATTCTCTGTCTCCCTCTCTCTCTGCCCTTCCCCCACTCACTCTTGTCTCTCAAAATAAATAAATAAATAAACATTAAAAAAAAGAAAGAAGAAACATTAACGCACTTTTACGTTTTTTTTTATTTTTTACTGTATATTCATTTTTTAGAGAGAGAGACAGAGAGAGCACAAGCGGGAAGGGGCAGACAGAGGAGACACAGAATCCCAAGAAGCTCCAGGCACTGAGCTATTAGCACAGAGCCCAATGCGGGTCTCAAACTCACAAGCGTGAGATCATGACCTGAGCTGAAGTCAGACACCCAACTGACTGAGCCACCCAGGCATCCCATGTTAATGCATTTTTAAAACATGCTATCTCCACACTAGTGCTAATCATAGAGTAATCATAACTTTCACAGGTGACTCTGTAACCTTATATACTGTGCATCAAAACTGGAATTACATATGGGTTGGTATAGACTGTAATCTCTATGAAGTTAGAATCCACATATTTCTTGTTCTCTCTGCAAACAGTTATAGACCCACGTATACTGTTTGATAAATATTTATTGAATGAATGAAGTGACCCTGAGGACAAGGGTTTTATAACACCTGCGTCCTATTATTATCCCATCTCTCCAGGTGCCCTCCTCAAGTACTCACTCCTCCACCACACTGATGTAAAATTAACTTCACAGGTAAACCTACTCTAACCAACCTGCCTCACTTTCATTTTAAGCAACTCAATTCTCCAACTGAAACCATGCTTGTGGCCAATTCCCCTGTGTCTTATGGAATTTCCAAATGATGTCAAAAATGCCTTTATTCCTAAACTTTTCATTAATGCCCTCCTTGTGATCCTTATCTTAGACGCTTAAAGATTCCTGTCCTAGTCCAGCTTTTATTGTCCATGGAACAAAACCAGCTTTTTCTAGTCATTACTTTTTTGTGTATATTTTTTATCTTCACGTCTTTGCATACTCTACACAATTTCTTTCAGCAGGTATTTAAAAAGTTTCTTCTTATTATTATTAACAATTATATTTGAAGGGCAATAGATTATTATGGCTTCTTTTATGCACATATGTTTAGATTCTCTCTCGAGATTCTTTTTCCCTAAAGGAAAAACTCCTTTCTATGTCTACCGTACAAACCTAGCAAAATGACAGAAATGTTCAAACACTCTTGAAATATAGTCAGGGGAAATTAAGATATATTAGCCTACTTAAAAGCCTTCCTTTTAAAATCCCATGAGTGTAAAGAGGTTTATGTTGTTTGTGAACCATGCACATTTAATAGTTCTGGAAGACTTAGTGAAAGGAAAAGCAACACTAAGACCCATTTCACACTCCCACCCCTACCCTGAAGTAACTGTGTAAAAAGTGCCATGACATTCATTCTCTTTATGCCTTACTTTTCTTAACTGTAAGTTAATTAATACATATAAATACATTCCAAACAATGTCAGGTACAACATAAGCGTTTTATAGCTAACTGTGTGTTAGTATTTATATTATTATCATATGGTATCTTTAGGCATCTTTAAATCTATACCCCAGGCATAGATGTCAAGTGTCTTTAAATATCTATCCCAAAGAGAGAGGTTTATATCAACACTGGAAGGAAATGTAAATTTCACTGTCTACAGTGATAAAGTTCTACAAGGCTAGGAGACATGGATTGCTAAAAGCACGTGGTGCTGAATAGGGGAGGATCATTATCCATTTTTATACTTTTCATCACACACATTGCTAGTATGAAAAGAGAAATAAAATGGACAAGAGCAGTACTTATGGGAGAAAAGGACTCAAGACGTTCTGACATACAAGCAAAACAATGCCAATTATGGTTCTAATTTATAATTTTCAGAGTGAAGAACAATGATCTGCAGAAAAATAAAATCCAAATGAGCTCAAAGTAATGACAGAAAAAAAAACCTACTCTCTTCATAACATCCCTAATATAATTCATTGAAATTTAATCTTAAATACTCATAGAAAAATACTGTATTATTAAATACAGATTTTATCCTCACTAGAATTTTCAACTGAGAAATAAAAAAAAAAAAAAAACCTTTATTTTTTTTGTCTCGGCTCTTTATCATGTACTTTATTATCTATTTACTTATTTTATCTCTACCGTCCTGAATTTCTCTAATCTAACAACAAAATTGTCTGCAGCAAAGATTGTTCATAATACCATGGGTTATTTACCAGATTTTACTTGTCTACAAAAATATCTTCCCCCCACCACCCCAGGGATCAGTGACTCCATAAATGAGAATGGACTTTTTCTCCACTCACTTCTTGGTTTTATGTCACAGTAATGATGAGCCTTTACCTCAAGAATTTCTCATTCCAGTCTTTTACAATTACCTTTGTCTAGAGAAGTGTTTTTGTTGACTGCAAAACAGTGTCTAAATTATAATTTGAGGGCAATATGACTAAAACAGTGAAAATTCTGTTTACTAAGAAAAACATAACTAGATATCCTTTTTTCTACAAGGATTTATTTGCTAATATACACTTAATAAAAATATAAGATGCTCAATAATTAGCAAATTTAGGTTTATTTTGTAATTAGGCCTACAGAAAAGAGCAGGAGCTGGAAAGGAGAAAATAGTAGCTTCTATTTCTATTAAACCAAAAAGCAGTTTGTAGTTGTACGGAGAGGTGCATTTTAGAAAGCCTTTAATTCTATAAGTTTAAATATGTCAAATCTCACGCAAAAAAAAAAAAAAAAAAAACACCTTCTGAAAGCATTTTTTTTTCAGAATACATGCAGAAAAAGCCAGCCTTAAAGGATCAAGATACATACACACACACACACACACACACACACACACACACACGCTCATATTCTCAATAAAATACACAGCAAAAGAAACATAGCTAGGGGTAATTCAAGCTTTCTTCCAATGCATGCATGAGTTAAAAGAAGTTGCTAAATCTCAAAGCACAATACAAAAGCTCCTACTGGAGTGTAACGAATTTCTGATACACATGGAGGTGGCTTCTGAAACACCAACACATAAACTCATTAAGTCTCTATTTTATATCTCAGCTGCAGATGTGCTAACCAACATTTCTATATTTAGCAGATATAGTAGTTTGGAGGAAATATACAACCGGTATTTAAGTTTGAAAAAGTAAATCAGAAAATCATAAATCTTTCCTTTTTCCTATACTGCTCAACCTGTCTTTGCCTAGTCTTTACTGAATTCAAATACTAAGTATTGACTTAGGTGGTTTTTCCTGTGAGCAGACAGAAAGTAGAACATGAGAAATGGTTTAGATCTTTAAAAACAAAACAAAAAAATCTCACGTGATAAAAATCTGTAGGCAAAAATAAGTTACAGTGTTAAAAAATATTGTTTGGGAATATTAAAATATCTTTACTATGTATGGAGTTGTTTCTGAAATGTGGGCTATCTCATCTACATTACATAATGTGGATTAGGACAAAATAATTTACATATGTCCTTTTGATACAATGTGGACTTGAGAACAGGAACCACTGATGCTATCTTCATTTCCCACTCTGTAAGTTACTTTCCAGACCTAAAGCAAGCTCTGTGTAAAGTAATATTACCGATTTTAGTCTTTAAGAAAGCTAACATTTGTTCACAAAAATAGAAACTTCTGAAGAGTATCTTCATGACCATGAGAGAAGGAAAAGAAAATTTTAAAATGCACTTCAAGCCCAGAGAAACTAGAACACTTCCAGCTTTGCTAGTATGACTATTTTTTAACCCCTAGGCAAAAAAAAAAAAAAAAAAAAAAAAAAAAAAAAAGGCAGGAAGACAGGCTTCATTAGGTATACTTACATTGTAACCGAAGTAGTTGTAATTTTATATTATAATATAAACAAGGAAACATTTCATTAAATGATCCAAGATTACCAATAATCTGCAAAATGCCATAACCTCTACACATTCTCAACCTTAAAATAAATACTAACTTTGTTCCCTTACCAAAATTGAGTTAAAACATATATTTGGTATTTTTTTTCTAAAAAATTTGAAGAGATTTTGGAGGCACCAAAAGCCTAAATTCATTGGAGTTTAATAACCCTTTTGAGGTAAGTCATAATTTGTCTCATCTAAAAAAAAAAAAAAAGAAATCAAATTGGGTTAGAGATGCTTATGAAAATGAGAAAATTAGAATAAACTGCATTAAAATATTAAGTATCTGAAATTCTAGAATACCAATATTCCTTTTAAGGAGGATTCATGTTTATGAAGAGAAATCCTGAGGGTGGTATTGTATTTTTCTCCTCAGAGGAAACGCGTGTTTTGTCAAGCAATTAAGTTCTCCACGGGGAAACTGATATGCTAGTCAGTGCAGTGCCAGCCTCTCTGCCTAAAATCCACAGGCTTCCTTTTCTCCTTTTGCTACAAAAAAGAAAAAAAGATCCCTACCCACTCTTACCCCCCTAAATTTTTTTAGTGTCTTTACCTCATCTCAACTCGGCATCAGAAATTTTAATGCATAGATTCAAAAAAATGGGGTAAAGGAAAAGAATTTCTATAAATAAACAGATTCACAGTGTAAAATTAACTGCAAAAACAAAGCAGGCAAAGAAATGAAAACAAAGACACAAGAAGGCTGGAGTTCATTTACTAATTTTTTAACTCTATTCACTATGATCATGGGGCCATTGCCAAACCGTGGTCTCCTATCGTCGTTCCATGTCTATAAAACTATCTTATGAAATGCAGTGTGATTAAACAAATAATTACGAGAGGATAAAGTATTCTTTTTATAAAAAATAAAACAAAACAAGGAATGATGTCATCAAGATGGGAACATAGGTTATTCCTTATACTTTACTCCCTTCGTAAGAATTACAACTAACAACTATTCTGCGTGGGTGGCTCAGAGGGGAGTCTGCTTGGGATCCTATCTCTCTCCCTCCCTCTCTGCCCCTGCCCTGCTATGTGCTCACTCTCTCTCTCTCTCTCCTAAATAAACTTAAGAAGAAATAAAGAACAGAACATCATTGAGAGAATCCTAGAACAAGGGAGTGAGGCTAAAGCACTCCCTGCCCCTCAGAGACAAAGACAGACTGCCTGGGAAGAGAGGCAGCTGTATACTGACCACATTGCTCCCCCTACCCCTAAGCCAGCTCAGCACCACCCAAAGGTCTCCCCTGAGCCGCTGGTTCCTCAAAAAGAGCCCAGGCACAACAACTAACTCCCCAAGTCAGCACTGGAGGTGCTTTGTGGGAGCCCCAACTCTGATCTCACACCTGCACAGGGACTGCAGAGAAACTATGGGCTCACATATTGGGAATCTTCCATACATACATTTACCTTACCAGAAATGCTAAAGGAAGTTCTTTGAGTAAAAGTAAAAGAACATCAACTAACATCATAAAGCATAAAAAGATAGTGCCAATCTCACTGGTAATAGTAAACATACAGTCATAGATTTTGCAATATAGTAATGGTGGTGGTGAATTCACTGAAAACTCTAGCTTAAGTTTAAAAAATGTAGTAAAAATAACCATAACTATAATCTGTTACTAATTATACAATGTAAAAATATGTACATTATACCAGCAGTAACCAAAAAGGAAGAGAGGGAGTAAAAGTATAAGGTTTATACATTTTATTGAAGTTGTTACCATTTTAAAATGAGTTGTTAGGGATGCCTGTGTGGCTCAGTCAGTTAAGCATCCAACTCTCAAATCCAGCTCAGGTCATGATCTCACGATTTGTGAGTTTGAGCCCTGCTTTGGGTTCTGCCCTGATAGCATGGAGCCTGCTTGAGATTCTCTCTCTGTCCCTTCCCTGTTCATTCTCTCTCTCTCTCTCTCTCTCCCTCTCTCTCTCTCTTTCTCTCAAAACATATAAATATACTTTTTTCAAAAATGAGGTGTTAAAATATATTTTATGGAAGCTTCATGGTAACTACTAGGAAAATCCCATAGTAATTATATAAGACATGATAAGAACTCAAAGCATACTGATACCAACAGGCACCAAAGCACACACACACAAAAATATCAGGTTTAAATAAAAAATAATGGACATACAAAACAACCAGAAAATGAACAAAATGGCAATATTTAGTCCTTACCTATAAATACCTTAGTTGTAAACAGATTTCTCCAATTAAATGGCACAAAATGGCTGAACGGATTAAAAAACAAGACCCAACATTATGTGCCTAAAAAAAGACTCACTTTACTCTCAAAGACACACAGACTGAGAGTAAAAGGATGAAAAAAGACATTGTTAGCAAATGGTAATCAAAAAAAAAAAAAAAGCAGACTAGCTTTTACTTAAACCAGATACCAAACTGTAAACCAAAAATAATAAAATAAACAAAGGTTATTATATAATGATAAAGGGGTCAATACACTAATAAGACACAACAATTATAAATATTTTGTGCACTACATTGGAGCATCTGAATATATGAGGCAAAAACTGACAAAGCTAAAAGGAGAAATAAACCATATTACAAGAGATAGATCATCCAGAGAACCAACAACAGTGGATCTGAAAAACACTACTGACCAAAAAGACCTGACACATACAGAGAACATTCTCATCAACAACAGCAGAACAGATATTTTTCTCAAGCACACAGGGAATACTTTTTAGGACAGGCCACATGTTATGCCACAAAAGAAGTCTTAGCAAACTCAGGAAGACTGAAATCACACCAAATATCTTTTCTGACCACAATGGCATGAAACTAGAAATCAATACTAACAGCAAAACTGGAAAATTCATGAGCACATGTAAATTAAGCAACATTAGCCTAAAAGCCATTTGACCAAATTAAAAGCTAAAGGGGAAATTGAAAAGAAAGGTTTTTTGAGACAGACAAAAATGAAAATACAACATACCAGAACTCGTGGGATTTAATAAAAGTGATTCTAACAAGGAAGTTTATAGTAATTAACCTACATTAAGAGGCAAAAAAGATCCTAAATAAGTAACCTAACTCTATGCCTTAAGCAACTAAAAAAAGTAGAATACAGCTCAAAGGTAATAGAAGCAAAGAAATAAAAATTAGGGCAAACATAAATGAAATAGAGAATGGAAAAACAATAGAAAAGAGTAACCAAACTAACAGTTAGTTCTTGAAAACATACATATAATTGGCAAACCCTTAGGTACGCTAAGCAAAGAAAAAGGGAAAGGAAACAAATAACTAAAATTACAAACGTAAAAAGCACATTACAAGGGACACCACAGAAATACAAAAGATCATAAGTGGCTGTTATAAACAACTATCCACCAAAGAACTGGAAAACCTAGACGAAATGAAAAAATTATTTGAAACACACAAATTACCAAGACTGAGTCAGAAAACAATAGAAAATCTGACTAGACCATTTTCTAGTAAGAGGACTGAATCAGTAATCAAAAATGACCCAAAGGAGAATAAATATTGTTAAAGTGACCATACTACTCAGGCACTCCACAGATTTAATGACATCTCTATCAAAATGCCAACAGCATTTTTCACAGAACTACAACAAGTAATCCTAAAATTTGTATCGAGTCACGAAAGACCCCAAATAGCCAAAGCAATCTTGAAAAAGAAAAAACTAGAAGTAGCACAATCTCAGATTTCAATTTATGCTACAAAGCTGTAGTCATCAAAAATAGCATGTTGCTGGCACAAAAAACAGACATTGAGATCAAAAGAAAAGAATAGACAGCCCAGAAATAAACCCACAGCCATAAGATCAACTAATCTTCAACAAAGAAGGCAGGAATCTGCAATGGGAAGAGGACAGTCTCTTAAAGAAATGGTGCTGGGAAGACTGGACAGCTACCTGCAGACAAATGAAACTAGACCACTTTCATATACCATATACAAAAATAAACTCAAAACGGATTAAGGACCTAACTGGGAGACTTGAAACCATAAAAATCCTAGAAGAGAACATTCATCATGATGATCACTAAGTAATGTATAGAATTGCTGAATCACTATATTGTACATTTGAAATTAACACTGTACGTTAATTATAGTAGAATTTTAAAATTAAATAAATTTTTTAACGTTGCAATTTCCGTCCCCACATGGGCATCTCCCATTACCATTACCTGATTAATTTTCCTCATATGATAAACATTTTACTTATTTCTTGTTTATTGTCTATATCCCAATTTTTTTTAACGTTTATGTATATTTAAGAGAGAGAGGGAGGAGGGGCAGAGAGAGGGAGACAGAATCTGAAGCAGGTTCCACGCTGATAGCAGAGAGCCCAATTCAGGGCTCAAACCCACTCTGAGATCATGACCTGAGCCAAAGTTGGATGCGTAACTGACTGAACCACCCAGGCACCCCTACATTCCAGTTCTCAAATTCCACTAGGGCAAAGAATTTTTGTCATTTTGTCCAAGAAGAAAAGTCTAGGGCCAAACGGCTTCCTTGGTGAATTTTACCCAACATTTAAGAAAGAATTTACATCAATACTTCTCAAACTCTTCCATAAAATCAATTATGAGACAATACTTCCAAACTCATTTAGGAGGCCAGCACTATCCTGACAACAAAATCAGAAAAGAACTACTAGAAAAAAATTACAGGCCAATAAACTGATGAATACAGACGTGAAAATTCTCAACAAAATATGAGTACACTGAATTCAGAAGCCTATTAAAAGGATAATTCACCATGATCAAGTAGAATTTATCCCTGAGATGAAAAGATGGCTCAAAATATGGAAATGAATCCATGTGATATATTACATTAATAGAAAGAAAGAAAAAACTCATATGATCATTTCTATAGACAAAGGAAAGTTACTTGACAAAATTCAACGGTCATTCATGATAAAAACAGTTAAGAAATCAGGCACAGAAGTAACATATCTCACTATAATAAAAGACATATATGAAAAATCCACAGCTAACATCACCTTTAATGGTGAAAGGTTGAAAACTCTTCCTCCAAAATCAGGAACAAGATAGGGTACCCACTCTCACCACTCCTATTCAACATAGTACTAAAAGTCCTAGCTAGGACAATCAGTCAAGAAAAAGAAATAAAAGGCATCAGAATTCAAAAGGAAGATGTATGGTGTCTATTTGCAGATGGCAGGTTTTTATATAGAAGAAATCCTAAAAACTCAACTAAAAACCTGTTAGGGCAACCAACTAAACTCAGTATAGTTGCAAAATACAAAAGCAACATACTTTAAAAGTCAATCGAGGGGCACCTGTGTGGTTCAGTAGGTTAAGCATCTGATTCTCGATTTCACCTCAGGTCATGATCTCACATTTCCTGAGTTCCAGCCCTGTGCTGGGCTCTGCACTGACAGCAGGGAGCCTGCTTGGGATTCTCTCTCTCCTTATCTCTGCCCCTCTCCTACTTGTGCCCTACTCCTTCTCACAATAAATAAAAGAAAAAGTCAATAGAGTTTCTATACACTCACAACAAATTTTCTGAAAAATAAAGAAATTGATCCCATTTTACAATTGCATCAAACACAATAAAATACTCAGGAAAAAATTTAACTGAGAAGGTGAAAGATCTCTACTCTGAAAATGTGAAGACACTGATGAAAGTAACTGAGGAAGACACAAACAAATGAAAATATGGATTGAAAAAATTAACAGTCCTAAAATGTCAATACTACCAAAAGCCATCTATAGATCCAATATAAACCCTATCAAGATTCCAATGGCCTTTTTTTTTACAGAAGTAGGAAAAACACACCTAAAATGGAACCAAAAACAAAAAAAAACAAACTCAAATAGGCAAAACAATCTTGAAAAAGAAGAACAAAACAGGAGGCATCACACTTCCTGATTTCAAGCTATAATCACCAAAATAATATGGTACTGGCTAAAAACAAAGAAACAAATGGAAAGAACAGAAAACCCAGAAATCAACCCAAGCATAGACAGTCAACCATTACTGACAACGAAGACAAGAATACTCAATGAAGAAAAGACAATCTCTCCAATATATGCTGCTGGGGTAATTGGATATTCACATGTACAATGATGAAACTTGGGCCCATATCTTATACCACTTACAAAAATTAACTCAAAATGAACTAAGACTTAAATTTGAGACCTGAAACCATGAAACTCCTAAAATAACCATAGAACTTAATTTTCTTGGTATAGATCTTGGTGATAATTTTTTTGGATATGACACCCTATACACAAGCAACAAAGTCAAAAATAATGTAGTGGGACTACATTAAACTAAAAATCTTCTGCACACCTAACAAAACCATCAACAAAGTGAAAAGACTACCTGCAAAATGGGAAAAACACGTATTTGTAAACTATCTCCCAAGGGGTTAAGATACAAAATATAAAGAACTCAAGGGCAAAAATAAATAATCGATTAAAAAATGTGCAAAGAACATGAATAGACATTTCTCCAAAGAAGATATACAAAGGTGTTCAACATCACTAGTAATTAGGGAAATGCAAATCAAAACCACAATATTACTTCATACCTCTTAAAATGATTATTACGAAAAAGACAAGAGAACAAATACTGGAGGGGACGTGGAGAAAAGTTGCGCACTGTTGGCAGGAATGTAAATTGGTGCAGCCAATATGGAAAATGGCTTTGAGGATCCTCAGAAAACTAAAACTACCATGTGATCCAGCAATCCCACCTCTGGGAACATAGCCAAAGGAAACAAAAACACCAATTCAAAAAAATATCTGCACCCCCATGTTCACAGAAGCATTATTTACAACTGGCAAGACATAGAAACAACTTTAATGTCCATCAATGAGTGAATGGATAAAAAAGTTGTAGTATACATACATACGTACACACATATACATATATAGAATGGAATATTATTTATTCATAACCAAAAAAAAAAGAAATCCTACCATTTGCAATAACGTGGATGGAGAAGACATTGAAGACATTATGCCAAGTGAAACAAGTCAGAGAAATACAAATGCTGAATGATCGCATTTAGATGTACAATGCAAAACAAACAAACTCATAGAAAAAGAGATTAGACTTGTGGCTCCCAGAGATGGAGGTTGGAGGGGGGGTGGGAAGAGAACTGGAAGAAGTTGACCAAAAGGAACAAACTTCTGGTTACAAGATAAATACCACTAGGGATCTAAGGTACAAAATGATGACCACAGCTAACACTGTCATACGATATATAGAGAGGCTGGTAGCAAAGTAAATTCTAAGCCTTCTCATCACAAAGAGAAAAGGGTTTTCCTTTCTTCTTTCTTTTTATTGCATCTGTTTAAGAAGATGGGTGTTAGCTGAACCTACTGTGGTAATCATTTCACAATATATGAAAATCAAGCAGCGATCATGCTATATACCTAAAACTTATACAATGATGCATGTCAATTATTTAATAATAAAACTGAAGGAAAAAAAGAAAAAGAACATTACAGTTATAGTCAGCATTTATCCTTCCAGTGGTAAATGACCTTTGGAAAATGACCACTTGATATCCTAGGGGCCTGAGGGCATGATGCCTCCTCCAAAACTGAAGTCTTCATCACTGGCTTCATAATTCCGATTGCTCAAAGTGGATATGAGGGCAACCATTCATTTCTGAAAAGTACCAGTCTTATTTTAATGATGCCTTTGAAAGGCTGTATGATGTGTGGTTAAGAGTGTGGGGTTTGGGGATGCCTGGGCGGCTCAGTTGGTTGAGTATCTGACTTCAGCTCAGGTCACGATCTCACAGTTTGTGAGTTTGAACCCCGTGACAGGTTCTGTGCTGGCAGCTCGGAGCCTGGAGCCTGCTTCAGATTCTGGGTCTCCCTCTCTCTGCTCCTCTCCCCCTCTCGAAAATAAACATTAAAAAAATTTTTTTTAAGTTTGGGGTTTGGAAGCTGACTGCCTAGATTCACTATGAGCTTCCACCGCTTACAGACCTGGCAATGCTAGGCAAGCATGCACATCATAAATTTATTAGCCTCGGTTCCAAATCTACCCTTCCTTGCCCTGCTGGACTTTGTAAACATTTCTCTTTTGAACTGCTCATATGATGTCTGGTTTTGTTAGTAGCAACACAGGATGGATACCACAAAGCACAGTAGGGTAAGAAGCTTCTCTTTTGGGGTCCAAGTACTTTGGGGGATTTTGTTTGTTTTTGCCCCACACCTTCCCGCAATTTAAAGTGACCCACTTACAGTCACCCTTCAATGAGTTTTGCAGGCATCTTGATGGATAATTTCTTCCTTGGCCTACCAGCTATTAACCAAATCTAGCTCACAACATCCCAGCAAATTTCTCTACCTTCCAATGGGTCCCAGTAACACCCTCTCCAATAAAGTATACATGTCATTGTTGGGATATGGGGAGGCTGCACTCATCCAATTCACTCCTCCCTTGGATTCTCCGTCTCAGCACTAGAGGTAGTAGTTGGTCCACATTCGCCATTCCTTTCTTTATTGCTCTTTTATTTCTTGCTGTAGATAACCACTTTTTAAAATTACATAATAATTCTTTTCATTACACTTGCCTTGTTCAAACTACTAGTGTGGTTTCTGTCTCCTGAATGGACACTAATCGTTAAGAAAGTCTGTAAATGAGGCTAAAAATAGTAACATCTTAGATTTGTTTTGATGACACAGGAGTTCATATGGAAAAAGTTCTTAAACCATGTACCTTTGGTAACAGTCTTAATGTATTCAGAGACAGGCTTACAACTGTTACTCCCTGGCAGAACTTTCAATGGACAGTTCTTCTGATATAGCAAGATAAAACAAAACATTTTAAGAAATTTCTGCTGAGAAATGATCTACCTTCTAAGGAATATGATCTCCAATCCTTAGAGTTGTAACAGAAATTTATACACCTAATTATACTGCAACACTATTATACACAATTTATTTCTTCCTCCAATGTATTCTTGAGGGAAATAATCACATTTTATTCTTTAGTGAATCTCTTGGTATAAAATAGATGCTCAATATAAGTGGGTGATGAGTCATAGCACAGCTCCCTTGCCAATGTATCATAACCTAACAATGCCCCTGATTTTTCTCATAAATCTGATCTATATTCTTTTTATTTTTTATGTTTATATATTTTTGAGAGAGAGAGAGACAGAGCATGAGTAGGGGAGGGGTCAGAGAGATACGGAGACAGATTCTGAAGCAGGCTCTAGGCTCTGAGCTGTTATCAGAGAGCCGGGCATGGGGCTCGAACTCATGAACTGTAAGATCATGACCTGAGCTAAAGTCAGACACTTAACTGGGACACTTAATTGGGACACCAACTGAGGGACCCATGTGTCCCAATCTGATCTATATTCTGCATGGATTGTTGGAAGAGTCTATCCAACTGGATGCTCCATCAAGCCTCATAAAAATGCCCATGACCCTACACTGTCTTGACTGAAAACTACTTGAGCTTCATTTCAGGTATGGGTGATCAATAGAATGTGATATTCTTATAACCTTCCCTCTTTTCTGACCTCATTGTCTTCAACAGTTTTTTTAAAATTTTTTAACATTAATTTATTTTTTGAGAGAGAGAGAAAGTGCGAGCAGAAGAGCGGCAGAGAGAGCGAGAGACAAAGGATCCGAGGCAGGCTGTGCACTGACAGCAGACAGCCTGATGCAGGGCTTGAACCCATGAACGGTAAGATCATGACCTCAGCCGAAGACAGATGCTTAACCAACTGAGCCACCCAAGTGCCCCTTCAACAAGAGTTTTTAAATACTTTTGCAAATATTGTCCACCAACACCATCCCCTTCTTTTCCTTCTTTAATAATTTTCCAAGGATGGTGGGATAACTTTAGACTCATAGAAGTTTAATGCAGAAAGAACAGATGCCCCACCTTCAGAAAAGAAAAAATTAAAGTAGACTCTTAAAGATTTAAAAACATACAGAACTAGCCAAGATCCATAGTTTTAGGACCAATTTATTGGTACTATAGTTTGAAAGAACGTTCTTAGGCATTATACAGTCCTCTGCTACCAGAATGGCAATTATTTAGAGGAAGAGTACATATCCAAAAAGAATTTAGTAAAGGAATGTCTTCAACACACTCCTGTTCCTGTCTTTTGAGTTCTATCTTGCATTTATTTCAAATTCTATACTCCAACACAGCAAAACTGAGGGTTACAGAGGTCTCTTCATTTTTTTTTTCCTACTGTTTTAAAGCTAATCTGGTTTGCTTTCAAGCACAAGTCATTTCAGTTGTACAGAGGTCTCCATTCTGGTTGTCTTCATTAAACAATATTCACCCGAGTAGTGCGCACTTTACATTCAGAGAGTAAATACGTACGTTGACCCAAGGTCAACCACAGTTAGGAAGCTGATGATCCTTTTTCTGATGTATAGCCCAAAGGTCAATAGTAGGTCGTCTTTTAGTTTTGCTGATTGTTTCCTTCACTGTGCAGAAGCTTTTTATTTTGATGTAGTCCTAATACTTCGTTTTTGCTTTTGTTTCCCTTGCCTCAGGAGACATCTAGAAAAATGTTGCTACAGCTGATGTCCAAGACATTACTGTCTGTGCTCTCTTCTAGGATTTTTATGGTTTCAAGTCTCACATTTAGGTCTTTAATCCATTTTGAGTTTATTTCTGTGTATGGAGTAAGAAAGTGGTCAGTTTCATTCTTTTGCACATAGCCATCCAGCTTTCTCAACACAATTTGGTGAAGAGATGGTCTTTTTCCCGTTAAATTTTGTTGCCCCTTTTATCAAAGATTAACTGACCACATAATTGTGGGTTTATTTCTGGGTTTTCCATTCTGTTCCATTGATCTGTGTGTCTATTTTTGTGCCAGCACCATACTATTTTGATTACTATAACTTTGTAATATAAGTTGAAGTCCAGAATTGTGATACTTTCAGCTTTCTTTTTCAAAAGAAAAACAGGTCTGTTCGAGGTCTTTAGTAGTTCCAGATAAATTTTGGGATTTTTGGTTCTAGTTCTGCAAAAAATGCTGTTACAATCTTGATAGGGACCATATTAAATCTGCTACTTTGGGTAGCATAGACATTTCAATAATATTTGTTCTTCTAATCCATGAGCATAGGATGTCTTTCCATTTCTTTGTGTTGTCTTCAATTTCTTTCATCAATGTTTTATAGTTTTATAGTCTTTCCCATGCTTGGTTAGGTTTATTCCTAGGTATCTTATCATTTTTGGTACAACCTCCTGAATGGGAGAAGATAGTTGCAGATAACATATCCAATAAAGGGTTAGTACCCAAAATATCACCCATCATCAGGGAAATGCAAATCAAAACTATGAGATATCATGTCATATCTGTCAGAGTAGTTAAAATCAAAAACAGAGGAAACAAGTGTTGGCGAAGACGTGGAAAAAGGAACCCTTTTTTCACGCACTGTTGACAGGTATGCAAACCGATGTAGCCGCTGTGGAGAACAGTATGGAGGTTCCTCTAAAAGGTAAAAATAAAACTACCCTATGATCCAGCAATCACACTACTGGGTATTTACCCAAAGAATACAAAAACACCAATTCGAAGGGACATATGCACCCCTAGGTTTATAGCAGCATTATTTACAATAGTCAAACTACGGAAGCAGCCCAAGTGTCCACTGATTGATGAATGAATAAAAAAGATGCGGTATATTCGTACTCATATTTGTTCTATATTTATTCAGCCATAAAAAGGAATGAAATCTTGCCACCTGCAGTGACATGGATGAAGCTAGAGAGTATAATGCTACGTGAAATAAGTCAGAGAAAGACAAATACCATATGATTTCACACATATGTGGAATTTAAGAAACAAAACAAATGAGCAAAGAAATAAAAAGAGAAAGGAACAAACCAAGAAACAGACTCTTAGCTGCAGAGAACAAACTGATGGTTACCAGAAGGGAGGCAGATGGGGAGATGGTGAAATAGACAATGGGGATTAAGGAGTACACTTGTTGTGCTGAGCACCTAGTGATGTATGGAAATCTTGAATCACTATATTGTACAACTGAAACTAATATAACACTGTATTTTAACTATACTGGAATTTTTTTTAAACGTCAATAGTAGCCTAATACTATGTCACAATGACTACATTGTTCACCTCATTTCATCCCATTAAGGAGGAATTTTTATCAACTCACATCATCACAGGAAGGGTAAGTACAATAGGTATTTGAGAAAGACCACATTCACACAACTTTTATTATAGTACACTGTTATAATTGTTCTATTTTATTATTATTGTTCATCTCTTCCTGTGCCTAATTTATAACTTAAACTCTATCATAGATACATATGTATAGGAAAAAACATAGAATATACAGGATTTGGTACTATCTGTGGTTTGAGGCATCCACCGGGGGTCTTGGAATGTATCCTCTATGGATAAGTGGGGACCACGGTGCACATAAATCTTAGCCAAATGACTAAGTGATTAAAGTACTGACTCACCACAGTTGGCTTCATCTGCTCCATTTGGGGAATCAGATGTAAAATCACAGAACTTGCTGGATGAAATAGAGCCTGCATCCTCACGTGGCACAAATCCAGCTTCAACATTAAGAGATGGAGAGGATAACACATACTCTTCCCCTTCAGCGAATAAATGGAATGTATAATTGCTTTATGAATACTAGTTTTTAAATATGCTAAGCACACAGAAGCAAGATAAAAAGGCCAAATCAGAATTCTGTTTTCATCCCGTGGATGGTGCTTCAAATGTATACATAAGGCACTAAGAATTGCTCTTAACTGTTATAGCCATTTGCATGCTGATTAAAGCCTTCCAAGGCTTTAATTCAAACACAGGGTCTAGGTAAATCTCTGGCCATTCTGCCCCACAAATATAACATAATTCATTACCAGTGGGACTTGCCTTATTGTTTAATGCCTATTCTAGTGCCATCCCTAAGTTTCTGCCGGGTAATAACACTAAATTCTACAAGAGAGATCTTATAATTACCTATTGAACAAATTCACACAAACAGTAAAAAAGGTTTTTGGTTTTTTTTTTTTTCTCTTTGTGTAAAACAATTGGCCTTTCAGGAAAAAGTCATAAAATTTCGTCCTAATTAGAATTATGCTCTAACTTGGGGCACCTGAGTGGCTCAGTCAGTTAAGCGTCTGACTTCGGCTCAGGTCATGATCTCACAGTCCATGAGTTCCAGCCCCAAGATGGGCTCTGTGCTGACAGCTCAGAGCGTGGAGCCCACTTCAGATTCTGTGTCTCCCTCTGTCTCTGCCCCTCCCCAGCTCACACTCTGTCTCTCTCTATCCTTAAAAACTAAATAAACATCAAAAAAAAATTTTTTTTAAATATTTATGCTCTAACCAACTAAGATGATACTTGGATCGAAGAACACATAAACTGAGTTTTGATTTACTTTCTGAAAAGATTTCTCTGTCCGTGAGATCAAGTACTCTCAGAGACTTCCGCTAATGTTAATTTTAGTGATAATTTAAAACTTTTAACCACATTGTTGCCTCCAGTTGCATTCTCTTCAATGTCAACTTTCTGCGATTCCAATTCTGGTCATGTGGTATTTGATTCGGGGAAGGAAAATGCTAATCAAATAACATAAATAAGGTAATTCTGGTTAAACCCTCAAAAACATTAATCATTAAATCTGTTGCTTTGCACTCCTCAATGTCTATATCAAAACCACTACACATACAGAGCTTAGAAAGGTTTACTGTAAGTTCAGAACACATGTTCTGAATAAATATATGGCACCATATAAAGTTAGTGCACAGACTTGTACAATCTTACCAGTGAAAGATGTCTTTAGAAAAAAGGACTACTAATTAAAATTCTTCAATCCAGTTCTCAATCCAGGACTGTTTCTCCTATATTATCCTTGATTACTGCACTTGGTTCCTGGAAGAGTGCTACTCTTCCATTTACTAAGTATGTTGTTTAATGAAACATAACTTCAGAATGTGATGTGCCTGATTTCCAAATGCAAATAATATTCGTGTATACAGACAAAAAATAAATAAATAAAGTGTGATGGTTTGCAGGCAAAATCTTTAATGTTGTCTATTTACTCCCTCTGGAGTAGGAGGGATCAAAGGCATCAGTGTTAGGATGACAAAGTATCCACAGGCATAATGTATGCTGTTTCAACCCATTCTCAGAGCCAAAATAATGGTTGGACTTTCAAAAATGCTTATATGATTTTTATGACAATCTTTCTGTACCTTAATTGAAATGGTCTATGAAATATTTAGTCAAAGAATTAGCCAAACTCCATCTGTTACTTGAAAATACTATGTTCTGAATTTAAACAGAGAATTTTAGGGTCAGCATTTAAATTTTTGGCTGGCCTTAAATTACTTTTCCAAACCCAGTAAGTTTTTTTCTTTTTTAACTCCTAGGTAATTCTGAAACATGAATTTCTCAATATTTTCATTTGAAGTGCCAAACAAAATTAGGATAGAATTGTTACATAAGTGTTTTTATAATACGCAAAATAATTAAAATTCTTTCATAATTTTATAACTAAAAAACCGCATGTGACAGTTTTAGCCACAAGGATAGAATATTATTGGAAGGGTCTCTAAAGCCTAGACTGTGAAACAGCACATACATATTTCAAAAATATGTTTCGGTTTTGAAGGATATGTGATATAATCCACATCTTGGTATTAGCTATTAGTGAGCCATATTACTGAAGGACTCTAATATATTTTAAATTTTGGTATCAGGAGGAACTAATTATTTTAATGTTTAAAACTGCAGGAACTACAAAAAAAAAAAAAAAAAAAAAAAAAACAACTCACCTTTCTTTAGTATGCTGGTACCTGGAAGTGACTTATCTGAAATTTCACATTCCTGAGATATACTGATGTCATCTAGAGCAACAGTAGCATTTGATGATAAAACAGTAGCTTCTAAAATCAACTATAATTACAGAAAAACAAATCATTAAAAATATACCATAAGTGTCTTACAATCCTATATCTTTGTGTAGAGAAGCTCATTTGCATCTGTCCCACCTTTCAACCTAATTTTAGAAAACCTTTTTGGCCAGAACATTCAAATTATAAATTTATAAAGTCATAATGGCTCTGACAGCATCTTATGTAACCTTAATGTCTTAGGTAACCTTGTTTCAATTAAAAGTTGAAACATTCATCACGACTGAAGGGTTGCCTTCCCATTGGAGCCATTAAGAGTCATATGCATTTAAAATGAGCTCTTTGGGGTAATCAACTGTGTGGTTTACAACTCAATTTAATTGAGATATGAATTCATTTGTAATGGGTCTGCTGGAGGCAGTGATTCGTTTTCGAATCAGAATATTTAAATACTTATATTATGTATACATATAGAGAAACCCACTTAATGAGGTAAAACAGAATCAATAACCACATAGAGTAGTTAATATTCATAAATTAAAACACTCAGAGGCATTTAAATTTAATTTATTCTAACACTCTGAATAATGACTGATATAATTTGTTTTCTTTCTTGTTAATCACATTATTCTGTTGTTAATCCAGCATTTTTAAAAAAGAGAGAGAGAAATTATGTCTGGAGTCTTAAAGATATGTAGTGGGACTGCCAGTCTAGGACACCGTAGGTGACCCATCCCCATCTTATCAGCAAAGACCTCAGATTCCAATGATCTTACAATTTACTTGGTGTGATGCATTAACAACTCAACTACACCGCAAGTGCTCTACAAAGACACACGTATGTATAAGATACTAGAAGCATCAAAGAAAAACACTTCATTATTTCTGTCAAGCAGGTGAGACAAAATATGAAAAAAAAGTTGGTAAAAATATTAATTACCTAATAGCCAATAATTAATTACCTCAGTTGCAACTGCTGTTTCAGATTTTGTTGGAGAAACTGGTAACGTTACAAGCAAAAGCAAGGAGATGTGAAAGTGTATGGTAATAATTTAGAACGCTCTGGGTGAACGGCTCGCTCCGGAGCACATATACTAGAACACTCTGGGTGTTGTAGGATTATGGGGTTCCAGACATGCTTTCTCAAAATATGGCACACCTTGGCATATTGCATACTTCAAGTTGGAGGAATTTAAGAATTGGCATGTGCAGGACCTGACTTTCTGATCGCATCCTGAAGCAGATCGTAATGCCTTCATGGAAGAGGTGCCCGCCCTCCCTATAACTGGAGGAAAGGAGCATCCTTATTTGGGAAAACAAAACGACACACACACAGAGGAATCTGGATGAACAAGCCTTGCTAAGTTTCTCCCTGTTTACTACACACAGCTCACACTCTTTGCCCTATCACACCTTTCCACGGCTGTCCACTCTTCATCAAACCTCGTGTAAAAGGCTCAGGATTAACTGCTTCTTAAGGTCTTTCTGTCTTTATTAAGGCTCCAGTGTCAGGTAAGATTTACATTAAATAATTTTGTACATTTTCTCCTTCAGTGTGCTTTGTTAGTTTAATTTTCAGACCCAGCAAGGAACAGTTGGAGGGAAACATTTTCCTCCCACACGTAGAAGGATTTTAAGAAAGCGATGAATTAAGTAATAGGAGGAACAAACTGACTGCATTAACTGGTGCAGCCCAACTAGAGGGCAAGTTGATGCCATCTATTAAAAAGAAAAACAGCACACACTACAAAGATTAAGCTCACTTCTCAGCATTCATGCTAGAGAGACATTCATACGAATACACATGAAGGCCTGTCCTGGAATGTTTACTTCAATGTTGCTTCTGATAGCAAATGAATAAAAAATGTAAACGCGAATCAAAAAATAAATAAATGGCTGGTTATATGAACCATGGATTACCATGCCCGTTAAAAATAATATCTATGTGCTAATATGGAAAGAACCTTAATATGTGTTTCTCAGTGAAAAATTAAATTATACAAAAAAGTTTATAGTATGATTCTACTAGGCTAAAATCATAATGGTTTTGATTTCTAGATATATGTAGTGCATACATATATATTACATAAATAGAACAGAGTCCAGAAGTAAAAATAAACTAATGTCTATACTAACCTCGAGATAAAGACTCCGCGGTCAGGAGGGACTATTGCCTTATCTGCAATTTCTGATACTTTATAATGAGATGTATATAATTTTAATGATTTTTCAAATTCTGATTAGAACTGGGGGTTTTTTTTGTAGATTCTTAACCAACTAACAAATTTAGACTTCATAAAAATGCAGAAAATAATAACAGGTTTTAAAAAAGGATGTTGAGGTAACATATACAGGCACTGCAATAGAGAAATACAGTATGCTGAACGGCATTAAGTTATTGTAATTTATTTTGGACAGTTCTAACTTTGAAACTTTTTTTCCTTTTATTCATTATTAGAATTCATCTTGAACTAAAGTCAACTAAAATACAGATGCTTAATTCTTCGGACTCATTAGACAAGCCCGTATTGACCATCATAATTTTTCAGGCTCATTACCTTTATTGACCACCATATTTGAAGCTCTACACAACTTAAAGGAAAGCTGAAGAAAAGAATGTTTCGGGTATTTCTCCGTGCCTCTAGAGAGGTACATGTTCCTATTCTTTGAATAAAGTGGGTGGGGCCCTGGGACAAGTTGAAACAGCACTATGGAATAGGTCTGTTCGATACGGTTATATCTTTTTGTCTGAAGGGAACCACTAGACTTTTGAACATTCATACTAAAATGTTAGTATAATATTTTACTTCAAAAGCCAAATAAAAATGATTTTAGGTCATCTACACCTCTGCTTGCTTACTTCTATAGAATTAAATTCAGAACTATAAAATGAAAAATTATAATTCTACCATGAATTAAAACCTTCCACATTTAAAAAGAAAGATGATCCCTTCCTGTAAAAATGTATCTTGGGGCGCCTGGGTGGCGCAGTCGGTTAGGCGTCCGACTTCAGCCAGGTCACGATCTCGCGGTCCGTGAGTTCGAGCCCCGCGTCAGGTCTGGGCTGATGGCTCGGAGCCTGGAGCCTGCTTCCGATTCTGTGTCTCCCTCTCTCTCTGCCCCTCCCCCGTTCATGCTCTGTCTCTCTCTGTCCCAAAAATAAATAAAAAATGTTGAAAAAAAAATAAAAATAAAAATAAATTGTTTAAAAATGTATCTTATATCTATAAATAATACCATCTGATGATTCCAAAATCATCTTGGCTATTTCTATTTTGTATTGCTTGTTTCAGCTAAGCTGATCTTTTGATTTGTGACCAAAAGCAGTTCCTTTTGGGAAAATACAGAACCAATTAATAATCAGTAAATGAGAAAGAGTTCACTCAGAAGAAATGTTTCAACCATGGGTATTTTAACCATGAATGAAGGAAAAGCGAAAACTTCATTTTGGAAGATTCTCAAGCAAATTTTGAGAATTTAAATTTCAAGGGATGGGCAGAGGTCTCTCCTTTCTAAAACTATTTTTCAGGATCTTCCTGATACTTGTTTTATTCAGTGTTATTATATTACTCCCTGAAAAAGCAAAATCATTTCTTGCTTTTGCTTTCAGGAACCAAACAACCTATAAATGTTGCTTATAACCAAGTGATTACTTTTTACATCTGAAAGGCCAAGGTAAGCCTTTCCAGAGAAATACTCAACTAGCACATTGAGATTTTGATTCTTTGATACCTTGTTTTAAAAGAAAAAGGACTGGGGCACCTGGGTGGCGCAGTCGGTTAAGCGTCCAACTTCAGCCAGGTCACGATCTCGCGGTCTGTGAGTTCGAGCCCCGCGTCAGGCTCTGGGCTGATGGCTCAGAGCCTGGAGCCTGTTTCCGATTCTGTGTCTCCCTCTCTCTCTGCCCCTCCCCCGTTCATGCTCTGTCTCTCTCTGTCCCAAAAATAAATAAACGTTGAAAAAAAAAAAATAAAATAAAATAAAATAAAATAAAATAAAATGGACTAACAAAAACAAAAACAAAAAAAAAAAATACAAATCTAAGAGGAAATGGAGAATGTAGGATTATACCAAGTAAAGAAAAACTGGAATATAGCAAGTTTTGAATGATGGTGCTATCAATAGTAAGAGGAACCACAAACTTCTCTAAAGCTTACTACATACCAAGAACACCCACTTATTTTAGCCTTGTGAAGACGGTGTTATTTTCATCCTCATTTTAAAGCAAAAGAAACAGAAGTTTCAGAGGTAAAGCAATTGGTTGAAGGTCACACATCTAATAAGAAAAATATGTAACCTGAGCCATTAATGATTATGCTATACTGCATTGCCAGAATAAAATAAAAAGATAACTGGCCTTTAGCAGATACTGCAAAAGAGAGCTGTCTGGTGAAACAATATTCAGTGCAGTCCTAAATTAAGAAGGCCGAGGACACTGTAACGTTACAGAGACTAGACCAGCTTTTACTATTGTATTATAAATCTTACTCTTCCCTGAATCTTCAAATAATGTCAGGAAATTGCTATTGATTTATACCATGGACTGATACAGACTGAACATGGCATCAATCATTGTGGAAAATTTCACAAAAGGGTTGTTTTAAAATGAAGTCTAAAATATGACACAATTATGTATTAATAGGAAACTCAGAGTAAATCAGCTGGAAATCAATGGGCAGTACTCAGAAGAAGTACCACCTTTAGATATTAAAACTAAGAACAGCAGTTAGCGGGGAAAGAAAGTGTAAATGAAACGAATAGATTTCTGTAAAAGCTCAACATACCGAGCAAGCAGGCCAACTTAAAACTTAGTAAGATTCTTCTCAATTTTTCAAGTTTTAAGTTTAATTTGACTTCCATTCTTCCAACAAAAACCACACAGGAAATGGAGAGAATATTGAAATGTTATTAATTTGCTGTTCTTAAGGAATAAAGAGTCAGCTTTCTCTTTTTCCACCAGGAAGAATGAAAGACCTACCTAAGTAGGGGTGTTTATTCCTAAGAAACTCAAAGTGATTTGTACTCTGCTGTGATGTCTACCAGAAACAGTAAAAGGACCACACTGCACCAGAAGTTCATGGCTTGAAGGGCACACAGAGGTCGGACAGTTTGATGCCTTTCTCCTTTCCAGTGTTCGGATTGGATTACACTGTATAAATATATTCAGAGGTTAGTCACATGGCAGGATAACTAGGTGCTAAGGTCACTCTTAAACGACTCAGTCTACTAAAGTGCCAAAGAAGCTGGTTTCCAAGATATAAACTTTAAATATTTGAATATTTAAAAGCTAGACTATTTGTAGGTAGAGTACCTTCTGTTTTTGTTGTTGATAAAAGAATGAAGGAGAATTGCAGCGACCTAAGGACGCCTGTGTGGCTAAGTAAGGTAAGTGTCCGACTCTTGATTTCAGCTCAGATAATGATCTCAAGGTTTGTGAGACTGAGCTCCGCATCGGTCTTTGCACTAACAGTGCAAAGCCTGCTTGGGATTCTCTCCCTCTTCTCTCCCTGCCCCTCCCCCTGTTCACGTTCTCTCTCGCTCTCGCTCTCTCTCTCGCTCTTTTGCTTTCTCTCTCAAAATAAATAAACATTAAAAAAAATTGCACCTACCTAGAATCCTTATGCATATATCGTATTTTTAAAATGCATTTACAGAAATCAGATTAAAGCCAACATAATATCTGCAATTTTTTTTCCAGCAGAGGACAAGGAAAAGAAATGGGTACAAAGAGGACAAAAGCTGTATTTCTCACATGCAAACAGGTATTATCATTGTAAGCAAACAAAATGCGAACAGTTCGTTCGTGGTGTGAACACAAAGATGTTTGCCTCGCTCTGCACTTTCTCCTTGTTTGAAATGTTTAATACACGTGTAATAATAATGTATTAAGTACTACCACGTGCATATTAGTTGTATTAACTACAACTAATCTTGAGTGACTATCAGTGTATGACTGTGTATTTTTACATATCATGTGTTTGTGTGTCTGTATAAAATCTGGACTGATTCACATCAAAATATGAACACGGGCCAGCGATTCCTTATCTCAAGTATTTGGGGCCAGCTGGGTTTTGAACTTTGAATAGTTCAGAGCGGAGAATGTTAATCTAACACATACTGTGTGTATCACATGATACTCTCACGGAGATCGGGGTGGCACTACATGCAAACAGCTCACTAAATGAACTCTTCAGGGGAGGTCATGTGTGATCTCTAAATTCGTTTTTCAAAAGCTTACTGTTCTCCAAATTTTAATTTTCCAAATTGTTGATTAGAGATCGTGGACCCATAACGGGCTTCTTAATGATGAAAGCTGAGAAGATTCTTATTTTTCTTTTAACTCACCTGCAGTTTCTAAAACAAATGTGTCCTACAGCCACGTAACAGGATTAAGGGGGACAGAAGCGGAGACTATAAAAACTTCTCCAGGGTGAATTAAGACCGCGCAAGAACCCAGGACCATTCCCTCCCCTCAAAAGCCACCACAATTAAAACTGAGGCTGATTGGTGTGGATTAGGATCCCCACCTGGAGAGAGAAGCCCACACAAGGTGCTGAGATGCCAGGAGAGGGATAAGGACACAGCAGAGCCAGGCTTATTTAGGAAGCATCACAAATTAGGGCACCTGGGTGATTCAGTGGGTTAAGCACCTGACTCCTGATTTTGGCTCAGGTCATGATCTCATGGTTGTGAGACTGAGCCCCTCAGCGGGCTCCATGTGGAGCATGGAGCCTGCCTGGGATTCTCTCTCTCTGTCCCTCCCCCAGTCATGCTCATCCGCAATCTCTCTCAAAAGAAACAAACATACTAAAAAAAAAAAAAAAAAAAAGACAGCATCACAAATCCACTGCTGCCAAATTATAAAATCCTATCAAACCACTGGTCAACCTACAAAGCAGTTAATACGCCCTGGGTAATAAAGAGTAATCTCACTTTGCGCTACAAAGCCAAACCAAACAAAAACCAGAACCCCAAAGGAAGAAATACTAAAGAGGAAAACAAAATGAACTGCTGAATCTCTTCAATAACGTGATGGGTTAATGAGTGCCTCCAGGCCTGGAAAGGAATGGCATGTATTTTAACTCAAAATATTTCTCAAATAACCAGTTCAGCAGAAGACATTCTGGTTTCATTTATTAAGATTTTTAGAGCAGTTTTAGGCTCACTGTAAAACTGAGGAGACGGTGCTGAGTTTTGTGCTCCACCCCCTGCCCCAACACATGCACAGCATCCCCATCATCATCTCCCATGAGCACGGGACATTTGTTACAACTGATGAGCCTCATAATCACCCAAAGTCCATTGTTTATATCGTGGTCCATTCTTGATGTTGCACATTCTGTAGGTTTGGACCAATGTAAAATAACGTTTATCCATAATCGTATTGTCATACAGAGTATTTTTACCACCCTAAAAAATCCTCTGTGCCCCATCTGTTCACCCCTCCTTTCTCCCTGCACCCCTCCAACCCCTGGCAACCACGGATCTTGTTATTGTCTCCCCAGTTTTGCCTTTTCCAGAATGCCATACAGTTGGACTCACAGAGCAAGGAGCCTTTTTTTTTTTTTTTTTTTTTTTAATTTTTTTTTAACGTTTTTTATTTATTTTTGGGACAGAGAGAGACAAAGCATGAATGGGGGAGGGGCAGAGAGAGAGGGAGACACAGAATCGGAAGCAGGCTCCAGGCTCTGAGCCATCAGCCCAGAGCCCGATGCGGGGCTCGAACTCACGGACCTCGAGATCGTGACCTGGCTGAAGTCGGACGCTTAACCGACTGCGCCACCCAGGCGCCCCGCAAGGAGCCTTTTCAGATTGGCTTCTTTCTCTTAGTAATATGCACCTGAGGTTCCCCTGTGTTTATTCATGAGTTGACAGCTCATTTCTTTTCAACACTGAATAATATTCCATTGTCTGGATGTATGACAGTTTATCCATTCACCTACTGAAGAACAGGGATGCTTCTAAGTTTGGGCAATCACAAGGAACTCATGAATAATTATTCATGTGCAGGTTTTTCTGTGGAGAAGGACATTCTAATTCCCAAGAAGTCAATTAACAATGGACTCTCAAAGATCTTCACAGTAAGTTTCATTCTAACCAAAAGCAAACCTAGTGAAAAAACTGTTAACACAGAATATAAATAACTGAAGCAAAGGATTGGATTGTTCTGATTTTGTCTGTCCTGTCACATGTGATGGGGATTGATGCTTAAATGATTCCATGACTGGCCTTTACTGCTTTCCTATGAAGAATCACTAGATTCATAGTATTTCTTTCCACCAAATATTGGAGGGGAATCATAAATACGATCCTTGAGAATCAGGGATTTTAGAGACCTTCACTGAGTGAAGCAGTTTCTAATCATAGAACCTAGAGTTCTGATGAAGAGGAGACTCCTCTTCCAAATAAAGAAGACTAATATTTCTTGAGTGCCTACTATTCCTAGACAACATCCAAGTGATAATCACAGGAATAATAATGGCTACCTTTGTGTGTTCACTCTATGCCAGAATACCCACTATGTGCTTTATGTGCATAAATCATTCAATCCTTACAGAAGTTCTATAAAGAATACTGACAGGAGTCCATACTTATTCCCTATTCCTCCAATTTCCAGGGACAGGAACTTCCCTGCAGTAACACTGCTGTTACTTACCCATGACTCTCCCATGCAGAGGAGGATCTAACCAATTAGTGATGTTAGAATAAGCCGGATGTGCTAAACATGCTCTTTGCCTCTCCTTCAACTCCCACTCCTAGATGCACGCGTCCTGATGCTAGCTCTGGCTAATAGGAAAAGGTTTCTCCCAAAGTGTGTGAGTCCTGGATTTCCCTGGCAGAGTCCGTTGTTCTCTGGGTGAATCTATTTATTCTGAGGTGAAGTGTTATTTAAACATATGGCTGAAAATTGTAAGGCATCTTCTCTAAAATTTTTACTCTCTGTTTGACATCTATATTTATCTTAACTGGTACAGAAATGAGGACCAATAAGGTATGTTATCAGGGGCTCCCAACACTCCAACAATGACCCTCCCCCCCATTCACAGAATGAACAAATGTAGAGGGATTAAGCACTTACCTCATGATTATACACCTGGCTTGAACCCCAGACTCCAGAGCCCATGTTCATGGCCACCATTTTAACTTTCTCTTTAATATGTGGACTCCCCAAAAGTACTGCTCTTACCATCACTATGTGTTTTCACAGATAGAGAAATGTGAGGCTCAAGGATGTAATTTGTAATTGCTTAGCAACCCATGAGCAGAACAGAGATCAGAACTCAGACCACCTTACTCCAAAAACTCTGTGTTTTCATCTATATTATATATATATATATATATATATATATATATATATAATCACTATAATCTATAATCTATATATAATCTATATATAATCTATAATCTATAATCTATAATCACTCCTTTCAAACGTCATCCAGAAGGTAGCCATGCCCATTTGGGCAGCCATTTGATTAACTACAGTTCCCTTCTTTTATTATTAGCCAAGAAAATGACACAAAAGGTTGATTAAAAGTCCTCGATATTGGGGCAGGTGGGTGGCACAGGCAGTTAAGCATCCAACACCTGAGTTTGGCTCAGGTAATGACCTCACAGCTCTTGAGGCTGAGACCCGATCGGGCTCTGCACTGACAGCACACAGAAGCTGCTCAAGATTCTCTCTCCCTCTCTCCCTCTCTCCCTCCCCCTCCCTGTCTTGTGTGTGCACTCTCTCTTTCTCTCTCTCAAATAAAAATCATTTTTTAAAAAAATCCTCAGTATCAATGGAAAGCAGAAAATAAAGCACCAGAATTAAAATGTGAGCATGGTCAGGTTTTTTCACTACCTCATATAATCCACCACCCTCACTTAAAAAATAAATATTTTCCTATTATTCTTCTCTTTGCCATGCCATCCTATTCAATTCTTTGTGTTCTTTTTTTCCTCCTATTCAATTCTTATCTCCACTTTTGCTAAGCCTCCACACATAAGTCTTGAGTACTCAAACCAGTTTAACATCTGTACTCATCCGATTGTGAATGTGCCTGTTTTATTACTATCTGAACAACTTATATGTGTTATGTATGTTGTTCTCTGAAAAAAGAAAGTAGTATTAAATTAGCATCCTCTGTTGAGTTGTATTGATTTCTTACGTGCTTACCTGAAAAGGTAGAGTAGATTCTCCAGGCTTCACATAGAGATTGATTTTTGCTTGTTTCCACTGAGATGTGGAGATTCCAATCAGATCACCTTGCTTTTGCAAATCCCCAGACAGTGATGTTCTTGTAAAAACCGAGAGATGTGAATGCCAAGACAAGTAATACCAAAATCGCACCTGTTGAAAATGTTTTTGAATGATATCAATATTCCAGTTACCTGTCTCCAGGAGCTTTTCTATAATTAAAAATATCACACCCATGGGGGAGGGGAAGGAAAAAAAAATGAGGTTAGAGTGAGAGACAGCCAAAGCATAAGAGACTCTTAAAAACTGAGAACAAACTGAGGGTTGATGGGCGGGTGGGAGGGAAGGAAGGGTAGGTGATGGGCATTGAAGAGGGCATCTTTTGGGATGAGCACTGGGTGTTGTATGGAAACCAATTTGACAATAAATTTCATATATTAAAAAATATATATATATCACCTACCATTCTGGTGTTCAATAGAATCTCCCCAATTCCCCTTTCCTCCAAACACGCAAGCCCAGCAAATGCTAACTCTGTCCTTTGCATTCTGCCCTTAAGAAAAGGCTCAGGGTAGCCCTACTATCTGGTAAAGCTGTTTAACACCTACTGTAAAGACGTCTACGGAAATGGGATACTAGCAACCAAGACAAGTTTGAGGACACGTATTTGTCCACATCACCACGGGCAGTTCCACTCTGCTTCCAGAGGAGGTTCCATGCTCTTTCCGTCTATGAAAGGACCTCTCTTGCTTCTCATGAATCGGGGAGGTACACATTCTTAGTGTACAAGATCAGGTTTGACTTATGTATTCCCTTTGCTGTCTTAAACAATAAACCAAAAAAAAAAGTTTTGTTGAAAAATTATTTTCTCAAATAAAACAAAACTGTAATGAGTACTTTTCATTAATTTCTTCTCATGGGGACATTATCAAAGAACTTGGGAGCTCCTATAATACTGTTAATTCATAATTTAATTCAAGTAAAGAAAACATCCTTTTTTGGGAGTGGGAGAGTGATCCTTTCACCTCCTAGTCATTATCAAAGATGACATAATTAATCTAAGGGTTTGACCAGTTAACTGGGTAGTAAAGAAAACGTAAAGAGAATTATTTTGGGTACTGACAGCAGTAGCAACAATATCGAATTCAGGACCCTCATTTATCAAATACATATTTAGTGAGCATTTACTAAGTAACAGGTACTGTGTGAGGCAGGACCAACCTCAATAACTGGATGATTCACTCTATAAAACATGTCAACAAAATCTCCATAAAAACAAGTTCAGACACAGGGCATTTTTTTTTTTTCTTTTTCTCATTAGGTCTTTGAAAAGTGCAGCCTTAGGATTCGAAGAAAACACAACGTTCAGAGATGAGGCCTCTCAGAAATAAAATCCTTCTCTTTGGATTAAAACAGACTCCTTTTCAGTTTCACCATATTTTAAATTCTTGGGTTTTTTTTTTTTCCTTCACTGCTATCGTTTTATTTTGTTACATGGACAGATTTTAGTACACGTATGGTCTACCCATTTATTTCATGGTTGGTACCAATTCCAGTGGAAATTAAAGGTGAAAAAGTTTTATATGCTCTTTTAAAAAGTTGTCCAGCTTTAAAAGATCAAGCATTCTCTGTTCCAATGTAGTGCACAGTTTTCCAGTGTCCACTTAATGGCCACAACTTGATCAAAAAATTCTTTCTGGCTATTCACTTCATTTTAGACATGACTACCATGCTCCCCTAAACTCAGGCAAGCAAGGCAGGTAAGTAAGAAATGTAAAGGCAAACAGAGTGTTTGATTAGATTTTATGGAAAGGGAGGATTTACGTTCCTCACGGACAATTAAATTTTAGATCCCTGCTAGAGTCTCAGCCTATTCCTAGCTTGTAAATATGCAAAACAGAGCTTTAAACTTAGTAGTACAAGAGATATGCATGCCCTATCAGAATTTCAAGCTGTCAAACTGTCATTCAGTACATCACCAGTGCTAAGGTATTTCAACAGTGTATTAAGAGTAAATACCAATGGGATCCATATTTCACAGGATAAGAGCTCAAGACTTATATTTAATTTACTACTTTAACAGACTTGGATTTGTAAAGAATTAAGGAGAATTCTTCAGCTTACTACAGACAAAGAAACCTTCCAAAGTTGTTTTTTTTTTTTTCAAATTTAACATTGGTAAGAGTGAAATCATTGAACAAAGTTATTAATACAGCTGTGATTTCAATAGGCACCTGTCAAGTGCACAAGCTCTGTGCCTTTCAATCTGCTACCCACTGGGAGTAGAACACTAAGTCATGAACGTCAAATCACCATGCGTGTCGCGAATTCCTTGCAGAATACATTACGGCAGTTTGTATTCAGATTTTGTTAATAGGTACTTTTTGGAAAAGAAGAAGAGGTGAGCAGGACTATTAGCATCAGTGCTTATGTAAACATCTGTAAACTTCACCAGAGAATGAAAAACACTGCTCTGTGTCAGAAAAGGTACAAAGCATTAGGTGTCCTTAGGGACTCCAGAGTTTTATGGGGGAGAATGAAAAGAAAAGGGAACAATTAACTAGAATGCATACAGTGGCAAAGATATGAACATAGTGTGGTTATTTACACACAAATTAATTAAAATGAAACCAAATGAAAGATCCACTTCCTCAATTATAGTCATTACAACATATGCTCAAGAGTTATATGTAGTGAGTTGCAACCATTCTGGACATAGCAAAGAAAAACTTCTATTATCATAGAAAATTCTATTAAACAGAACTACAAACACAGGTATGTTAAGATTATACCAACCATTTAAAATGTATTTACTACTTACAATTCTACAAGGAAATTATTTTTGTCATCCATGCCTGATTCAGTAAAAAGTAGTAAGATAAATGTTAATATTTATAAACGTTTTACTTCTCTTGGTTTTCACTAAGGCATGGTTTATATAGAGTATGACCGGGCAAGGCACTGAATTAGTGTATTCAGGACAATTTCATGTGGTTAAAAGAGCTTCCAACAAAGCAGTTCCTTTAATTGCAAATTGGAGAGGGAAAAAAAAGAGGGGGAAGCTCAAACTATTTTATTGGTTTTAATTGCATCCTCTGTGCATTATTTATATTTTTTAAAAATATCCAATCATCATTTTTGGATGATATGACATTTTGATGTCATATGATACGACATCATATGACAAATATCCAAGTCATCATTTCAGGTGACTTACGCTAATAGTTACGAGTACAGGTGAACAACTAAGCTTGCAAGGGTAATGGCCTTGGCTACACAACTTGCTCTTTGGTTCCTACAGTGCCCCGTGACATTCTCCGGAAGAGTGCCCAGCTCGACAAAGGAGTAATCAGGCTCTCTGATGCTTAACTCTGTGAAGTGACCTAACAGGGCATTATTTAAGAGTTTATTAAAATGATTTCTTCCTATTTGTTTCATTTGATTTTGGTCTGTGCCCAAATGAATCTCTACTCTTCAAAAATTCTGCTTCTTTCCTCAACTTCCCTAGAATCTTTCTTTCGACGGCTCCTCCGTCTTAGAACTCCTTGGCCGGATCTTCATGCCCCTTCTAAGCTGCATTCCAAATGCTTGGCTACCCTGCCTTCTCTGCCTCATATCGGACCCTGCCTAGTATGTGCAATACCTGTCTTATCTTCAAGATATAGAAGAAAGAAGAAGAAGGAGGAAAGGGAAAGGAAGAGAAGAGAAAAAAGAGGCAAGGAAAAGAGAAGAGAGAGGAGAGAGAAAAAAGAAGATATCTTTAGCTCCTCCAAACTCAGCTGGGAGTTAGATCCATGCTGGGAACGGGATCATTCATCACACACGCACACTCCCGCACACACACACCCGTAGTGATTTTTCTGACTCCTAGTCATAATTATGTTTTTGCCTGAGTATTCTTCCTTTGAATAAGCTTAATTAGAAGTTTAGAGTCTCCAGTAAAATATAATCTGTTGTCGGGGTGCCTGGGTGGCTCAGTCGGTTGAGCATCTGACTTCGGCTCAGGTTGTGATCTCGCAGTCAGTGAGTTTGAGCCCCGCGTCGGGCTCTGTGCTGACAGCTCAGAGCCTGGAGCCTGCTTCAGATTCTGTGTCTCCCTCTCTCTGCTCCTCCCCCAGTCATGCTCTGTCTCCCAAAGATGAACGCTAAAAAACAATTTTTTTTAAACATAATCTGTGGTTTTAATTTATATGATTAGCCTCTATGTGTTTTGCTCACGCACAGGTGGAGAGAGTACCTGCTCTATTTTCCCCCATACCCTGTTGTTTCCTCTAGAATCCATCCCATATGCTAACATCTATCCTTGGATTAAACAAAATGATCAGGGAACAAAGTGTGGGTTGCACCGTTCCAAGCCCCACTCCGTAATTACTTAATTTTTTTTCTTCTAAATTTCTCGTTGAATGTGAGTTCATCACTCTACTGGGAGAACATTACAAGACATGGTCTTTCAAAACTTGTTGAGAGAACTATTATAAGTGGATTATGATTGTTATGCTGTACTCACCCTCTTGGAGCACTTAACACCGAATTGCCATCGGAATCCCTAAAACCGACATTTCACTGGGGCAACCGCATATTTAGGTGGTCCCTATTGCATTCCAGGCATCCAGGCTGTGAGCAGGCAAGCAATGTGTGTGTACTGAGTCAGAGAAAGAAGGTTTACGTTGTGATCACCATGTACACTCAGGAGAGAATTCCCCAAAGAACTATTTTTGCTTTGTAATTTTTACCACCTTGAATCTAAACCAAATGATGGCTCATCTGTCTCTACTGGTTGCTGGAAAACTTAGTTCGAACGTGTAGCCTGGCTCTAATAAACTTTATTTGTGGGATCAACCCATCTCTTGCTTCATCTATCTTTTCCCTGGTATTCTCATTCACTTTTTAAAAAAATTACGATTTCTTTTGAATTCAAGAATATTAAAATAAGTGCAAAACAAGCTGAAATTTATTTTTTTTAAACAGATGAATATGCCAACTAGCTCGAAAGCAGAAGCTTTGTATTCTCAATCTTCCTGCTTCTGATGAATTGCGAAGTCCTAAAAGTAATTTAGTACAGTAACTCAAATATGAGAACTCAGAAAATATTAATACCTAGCACAAATATCCTTCATATTTTATATTTCCTAGTTAATTCAAAACAGTAACTACACTTCAACATCAGTAAGAAATGGGAGGCTCTGGTTCCCATGTGTTGTTCATCCTATCTCCCGGCTATTCCAAGGAAACGTGCTGAGTTTCCAACAGTGACTTGAAGGGACTTCTGATACTTTTAAATTAAAGTCCACATCTTGGGGAGCCTGGGTGGCCCAGTCGGTTAAGCGTCCGACTTCAGCCAGGTCACGATCTCGCGGTCCGTGAGTTCGAGCCCCGCGTCAGGCTCTGGGCTGATGGCTCAGAGCCTGGAGCCTGTTTCCGATTCTGTGTCTCCCTCTCTCTCTGCCCCTCCCCCGTTCATGCTCTGTCTCTCACTGTCCCAAAAATAAATAAACGTTGAAAAATAAAGTCCACATCTTGAGCAAGGTGGGGAAGCGCGGGGAGGTGTAAGAAAAATTGTACATGTTGATACCATGTGCTGGCTATAGGTTAAGGACAAGGGAACTTGTGCAAAATGACTCCACAAGCCTGTTGTTAGAAAAGAAGACTCAAAAGAAAGCTTCATGTTTTTAAAGTGCTTTCGAAAAAAATGTTCTCAAGTGTATCAGCTTCATATGACTATGTAGGGAAAAAGTGTCATTTCATAAAATGAAGACATTAGTCGTATCAAAGCACCCAACTATAGTTAGCTCACTGCCTCAGTTTACCATGTTATAATGAAGAACAGTGCTATTCCACAAGTATAACTATTATCAATATGTTCCAGTTAGGAAAATTGACAAGATTTTCTCATTACTCAAGAAGATACGAATTTGGTTGTTTCACTGTTCTGTAAAGTACCACACATTACCACAGACTTATAAAAAAGTAATACTATATTCTTAGAATACTTTGTTGGGAAAGAACATTAGCTTTGTGTATCTCAGACTACAAATAACCTTCCTCCTCTAGCTAATTCTACTTCCTAGACCAAAAAGTACTGTAAAATAACCCAAATATCCCTTCCTCTAACTCAAAAGCACTAACATTCAAGCAGAAACAGACAAAAGGGGAAAAAAAGAAATAGAAAAAAACAGATACCTCTTCTGGCAGCCTGTAATGGCTCCTTAAAACACTCTTCCTTTTCCAAAAAGCAAGGAAAACCATTAACACTGAAGCCTTGGGGGGTTGAGTACTTGGTTCTGAGAAATAAATCAAGTGTCTAAACTGCCCATGGCTTTCACTGAGGCCCCACCACAGCTAAGCTCCAAGTTTAAGTGACAATAGAGAAAACTGTTCCCAAGTGGAAGCAATCATAAATTGATACATAATCCCACTGACCACAAACTAACGGCTACCAGCGCAAAACAATAGGAAATGTAGGTCATCTTTACAAAGAAAAAAATATATATGATTTCTAATTGAGTCTCTGGAATTACTAATAAGCTCTTAATGTTTACTTCCAAATTTCTGCAAAACAGGAAGAATACATTTTATTGTTTTGCATCCCATATGTTATGTATACAACAGTGACCACGATCACATCACTTCAGTATATGGCCTTGAATTAAAGCTAAGCAAGTTTGTGACGTACTTTTACAGATCGAGTAATTGTTTCAGGAGTTCTTAAAAAAAAAAAAAATTCCGTATCTATTGCATAGGATTTAATAGAAATAAAACAAAGGTGGGCAAGCGTAGAGTGTATTTGGGTGAAGGGGAGTCCAGGCAGGTACTTTAAATATAATCCCCATAAAGAAATGGGCAGGAAATAACAAGGGGAGGGGGCAGGAGGGGGAAGAGGGAGGACAATCCATTAGGAGTTCTGGGCACTCCCATTCAGATTTATATCAAGCTGAACATATAATTAGATTTATACCTCTGAATGATACGTAATTTGTCACCAGGAATACCGGAATAAACTGCTGTACCCTTACACTTACAGATGATGAATTCAGTGTGCTGCAGTATCGATCTCCATTACTTTCTGATAACTAAAAATATAAACTGGAATCCTAAAGGGCTTATGGGCATGCTAGAACTCTCAAAAGGACTGAAAACAAGGCACGCTGAACAGAAACATCTAACATAGGTGTTCATTTTGTGGAAAACAAAGGAATTTTGTTTAGTAAACATCTACGTGCCAGATCCTTTGTCGGGTACTTTATTTAACGACATTTTAATCCTGACAACCCTGTGAAAAAGGGTTGTGAAAAAGCTAATACTAGGTTTCCAGTGTGGATGCTCTCCAGGAGAGTATGTTATCTGTGGCAGAACTTGTGGTAGGATCCCTACCCTAAGAAAAAACAAAACAAAACAAAACACAAGGCAACCTGGCTATACGCATAGGTGACAACATCCCTCACGACCTTGTAACATGAAACCACTTAATCAGACTACATGTTTGTGTGTTACCATATAAAAAACTACGCCACATGGCATTTGGGGCTCAGTTCTTCGGTACGCGCCCAACCGAGAGGTGCCCGCACAAATAAAGTTGCTTCCTGGAAAGAAAAGCCTCAGTGTCACGACTGTGCGAGAATCCTGCTACAAACTGAGATTTGAACCAGGTCTGCCTCCAGGGCCCTTCTCTGCTTTCTTCTCTCTTGTGCTGTTGAAATGGCCTGAGTATTGCTTGGTCTGTGTTTACTTGGCACCAGAAAGACTAAATGAAAAAATAAAATTGCACAAAATGGAATTCTTTTTTTGTGCCCGTGTTTATCTCCCGTTTTCCACCCTTTCATCTTACTCTCAACAAGCACTTGTGTAGATTATTTTATTTTACTCAATTAACACTGTTGGCCAAAATAATCAGCAGTTTTGGCAGCATGTATCCAGTTTGGGATTCTTGAAAGGACTGCGTGGAAAGAATACAAAATGACAGAAAAATTCGTTAATAGGCCCCCAAAAAGAACCGTTGAAGCTATATGTTGCAAATGGTCTTTTGGAAGGACATGACATTTCATGCTGAAATAGCTCATATAAATCTCTCAGTTCATCATGAAAACAGTAGTCAAAGATAGCAGGCATTTACTGGCAGCAGTAACCCACGCCCAAAAGTTTACAACCACAGAATGGTCAATGCAAATCCCAATAACTGGTTACCTGACATGGGGCAGAGGCAGTGCGTGCTTTTGTAAGAACAGGACTTCCAAGTTTGGCCACTCCTGGAAATTGATGTGACCTGAAATAAATGAATGATCCTACAAAAAAAAAAAAAAAAAAAAAAACTGTAAAGGCACATGGATATAAATTCTACTATCGTATATTTAGTAATTCTTTGCTCTTAACACCTTATCCTTGCACACATTCAACTGTTAATCAGATAAAGAAAATTACATTTTTACTTATGTACCATTTAGCTCTGTAGATAACCAAAAGTTCTTTCAAATGGATAACATTAAATATCTAAAATAAAATCCAATGGATTAAAATCAACTCTTGGTCTAACCCCCCTAAACAAATATTTTTATTGGCTTACGTCGTGTCATAAATAGAATCTGAAATCAAATTAAATGAAGCTTCTAAGTTTACAATTGGATATCCAACATGCCTTTATGAAATTCTCATGAGAGCATGATTTTTAAGTTTCTTCACAAAGTACTGAAGGATGCCAGCCTGTGGAGTTTGGTTTCTCCTGGGGCTTACATGTTTGACATTGTTGTCTGTGCTAGTGGGGATGAAAGCTTAATTAAAGATCTAATCTGAGCGTTAACAAAATAACTGCTTTTAGATTTTAACTACAGTAGATGTACTCATGGCAAATGTACAAGGAGATAACATCTCTTAGCAGCTCAAAAGATCACATAGTCTGAACTGCTGTCAGGGGTAGCCTCATTGAATATTGAAAATTTATAAGGAAGGCTATGCAGAACAATGTCAAGGTCTGATCCTGCCCTTTGATAATCGTGAAGTGATGGGCAACTTGGAAAGCCAACTATTTTGACTGAAAAATACCATATTCAGAAGGTGATTTTCCTAGATACAAGTACGCAGGAAGGAAAAGATTTCATAATTAAAATGTATTATTTTATAGATACCACCATGTATTTAACCGAACAACCAGGGCTACAAATCAGCAGTATCATCTCTGAATGAGAAAAATAGGACAGTTTATAGGGGCTTTTTTTTTTTTAAGTAGGCTCTACACCGACCTAGTCTCCGCATCCAATGTGGGACTTGAACTCATGACCGTGAGACCAAGAGTCACATCCTCTACTGACTGAGCCAGCCAACCACCCTTATACAGGGTTTAAAATCCCAAAACCAACAGGAAAGAATAAAACCTCTTATTCCCTAATTTCAAACTAAGAGTGATAAAAACTACATAAGCTCATTAAATGGTTTCACCTATAAAATAATAGCATAGGCAAAGAGGATTTTGAAAAAATTATTCCAGCTTAAAAATCCCCAGGTTCAAGCAAAACTCAATTGAATACTTTTAAAAGACAACCAAAATTCTACAAATTAACAAATACTCAAAAATCTTGGTCCCCTGGTCATTTAAAAACAATATGCACAATTTCAAACAAGCAGTTAATTGAAGGATGGGACATACAAACTAAAACTGCAAAATCTAAAAGAAGCAAAAGGTTTGAATAAATTGGTTTTACCACAAAAATGACTTGTAAAGTGATGAAAAAAATCTTATGGAAATGTCTGGCACCACAGGTGACTTTTAATCAATTTTTAAGGAATATTTGTAACATTATTGAAGGGATCTTAAGTCTTAGAGATATATGGAGCTCAACTCATTTTACATTGCCAGATAGCTCTAATTTAAAAGTTATGGAAATAGGAACATAAAAAATAAATTGCAGAGCAACGTCACTCACGATCATAGTATAAAATTCTAATTAAGAACTTATCAATTACATTCGAAATCCTTATCCAAAAAATATGTCCTGACCAATCAGTGCTTTCCAAGAATGGAAGCTTGGTTTAATCTAGCCACTCTATCAACGTAGTCAAATAGATCAACAAATTAAAGGGTAAAATTAGACTTAGATCAACAAATACTGAAAATCCTGTGGCAAAAAAAATAGCCATTGCAAAGAAAATAACCTTAAGAAAATATTAAAAGTAGGGGCACCTCGATGGCTCAGCCAGTTAAGTGTCCAACTTCAGCTCTGGTCATGATCTCACAGCTTGTGAGCTCAAGCCCCACATCGGGCTCTATGCTCACAGCCCAGAGCCTGGAGCTGGCTTCAGATTCTGTGTCTCCCTCTCTCTCTGTGCTCCTCCACTTACAATCTGTCTCTTTCTCTCAAAATAAAAACACAAAAATTTTTTAATTTAAAAAATATTAAAAGTTAACAATTAAATGAAGATTAATGATCAACCCCAATATAAATATCCTAAATGAACAAAGTTATTTTCATTAAAATGAAAAAGTAAAGATTTATGTCATGATTATTAATAACAGATAATATTAATTATCTTAGACTAACATTATCTCATAGGTCTAGTGAATGCAATTGTCAAGAAAATAATATATTTAGTAATCATAACTGAAAAACTAGAGATAGTTTCCATGTTTTGCCAATAATATATTCCTAACAGTAGATACCCCCAAGACTTACGTTTTTATACAATGACAAATATTAATAAGAGAATTTGGTAAGGTTAAATCATTTTTTTTAACTTTAACAATAAAACCCTAGACATAAAAATGGTGAGAAATACTCTCTTCACAATTACATTAATGCAAAATATGTAGGAATAAGTCTAACAAGAAAAGGACGGAACTTTTATGAAGAACATTATAAAAACTTGTAGAAGACCATAAACCCTATTATTAAATAGAAAGAGATAATATATTTTTAAGTGGAAAGATATTATAAAATTATTAATTTAGTGAAAATTTATTTGCAAGCTAAATGAAATCCTAAGAAAATTTTAATATTTCAAAAACATAGAATATAGTCTTAATATTTATATGGGCAGGTAAGGAGTAAAGAGAATATGAACTCTGAACCCAGACCCAGGGACTTCTAAAAATATGTCTCCGGATTTATTTTAAGTCTGGTTTGCAGAATGTACTAAGAGAACTATGGAATTATAATATATTAAGTAGATTGTTCCTGGTAATCTGCACGGTTCATTGTAAAACACTTATACACACCCAAGAGGGGTGACAGGAAAAACACAGTATAAAATTAAACAATGAGGGGCTTAGCCTCTGTGGGTTAAACTGTCCATGCCAGCCTCAACCTCATCTTTTGCAAAGCATGCATCCACTTTTAATGTAATGGTCTAGAAGGGGCTACTTACATGAAGTGAAAATATTAGATAGAGGACTTGATAATGAATCAAATATGATATAAATATCACAAATATTACCATAAAGAATAAAAAGTCAGAATACAACAAGTAAAACCAACCAAATGAGATTTGGTTGATGAATGCAAGGGTGGTTTAATATTTGAAAAATTCATGTTATGAATAAACAAAAAAGATAATATGGTGACCATATGGTTATCACATATTCAAAAAACATTTGACAAATTTTAACATACATTCATATATATATATACACAAAAAAACACATTATGAATAGAAGGGAACATCGCTATCTGATAAAGCAAAACAATCTTTCAGCAAATATAGCACTTAAGGTTGAGTTATTAACAGCTTTTTTCTGAAATAAGAACAAGTGTAGAAGCTATCACCTGTTCGATTCAACATTTCCCCAGAATAACTAGCCAGTGCAATGAAACAAAGAAAACAGAAGGCTTCACATTCAGATAGAAGGAAATAAAATTGTCATTATTTGCAGATAAAATAATATATGCATATATATTCACAATTATTTTAGGTTCATACACACACACACACACTTAGCTATAATAAATAAAATTAGCAAGGTCATTGCGTACAGGATCAATATTTAAAATACAATGGCATTTCTCTATACCAGCAAACAAAAACAGTTTTTAAAATATTATAAGAGCTGAAAACCTATCAAAAACCTAAAAACTTTAACAAAACATTTTTAAAATATATACACTAAAAGCTTCAGAATTTTAGAGAAATTAAGCTCTAAATAATCTAGGAGATTAGAAATATTTGAAAAGATCTTTTTCAGTAAAATACAATAAAGATTACAAATGAGCAACCATTTTATACCCACAGATTAGAAAAATTTAAGAGACTATAATGCTTGCTGCTGGTAGACAAATGGGAAAAAAGCCCTCTTATTTTGCTAGTGGAATTTTAAGTGTTAAGATTTGAAGGGGAAGTACATATCTTTCTGTAAAAACCTAGTAGTCTCACTCATAGCTGTTCATTGCATAGAACTGAAAGCACCCTATATAAGAAGGTGTGTGCAAGAATGGATTTTAAAGCACCGTCGTGATGTTGTCGCTCAATAAGAGGATAGCTAGATATGTTATGGCATATCCAGACCAAAGAAATGAAGCAAACAAACAAAAAGAATTTTAAATGTAAGACAATGAGTATGTAGGATCACAGGACAATGATCTCTAAAACAGGGAAAATAAATGAGTTATGCCATACAATTTCCCCAGCTTACTTCCTAAACAGTTTCCAGCTGCCGTGTAGGGAGTGGGGAGTCAGAAGGAGTGTGACAGTCTCTTCAAATTGAAAAGATGGAGATGCCACTTCGGGGACACTCAACTGGCTAGAGTCCACAAGGCAGAGGACAGGAGGACAGGGCTGCAGAGAGATCCAGAGATCCACAGAGTCTCCCCCTCCCCCAAATCTCCACCTGAGTACTGACCAGTGCATGGAGGTGAGGAAACTTGAGTGAAGCTGGAACTTCAACTTCTAAAAGGCGCAACTGGAATATTTCCCAGAGGTCAGAAAGGGCCAGAAATCAGAGGCCCTTTCACTCAACACCAGAAGGAAAACATTAATTAAACAAAGGAACTGGATAGAGTACTCAAGTCAAATGAAAACTTATGTCCAAAAACAAAATAAAAAAAAAAGGTATGCAAATCTTATAGCATGTTCATAATCACCAACATTTAGAAACTAAAATATCCTTCAAATGATCAATGGGTAAACAAAATGCGCTTTATCAATGCAATGGAATACTACTCTCTGGTAAAAAAAAAAAAAAAGGAAGGAGCTGCAATCAACAAGGATGAAAGTCATATCCATTAAGCTAATTGAAAGAAGACAGACTCAAAAGGCTACATAGGACATTAGTATATTTATATGACATTATGGAAAGGGCAAAACCATAGGGACAGAAATCAGATCAGTTAGATGCCAGTGGCTAGAAGTGAGATGAGCATTGACTGCAAAGTGGCATAGCATTTGGGGGGAGAATGGAACTCTTTCAGATCTTGAGTTTTCTGATAGTTATACAACTACATATGTTTGTTCAAATTCCGTGAACGGTACACCAAAAAGGTTGAATGTTGCTGCACTTAAATTACACTTTAACAGATGGACAATGAGTTGTCCTTTCTGTTTCAAACTTTAATCCACTCCATCACAAAATCTTAAAGGAAAAATAAGGTTAACAGGCGCGCGCACACACACACACACACACACACACACAAATTAGGACCTTACTCCACTGTGAAATAATAATCTGGGTTTATAGTTTTAGACAACAGATGGACGGCCAAAGTCTCTCTCTCCATCCATTGACATGCTCCCCCACCAACCCCAGTTTGCAATGGCTATAATTTAAAATACAGTCAACACTGCTAGTTTGGCATATTTCCTTGGAAATCTCAAAGAAGAGACAGAATAATGTTCAAGAGGGTTGTATGAGCTTAAAGAGGATTGACAATACAGTTGTGTTAGTATAAAGTTTTAATAGGATACTAATATACCTAGGCAATGACATCTACACAAAAGAGAGAAAACAGAACAAAACCCTTCTGTTTTCCTAGGAGATTCCCAAACCTTGATTGAAATGCCATGTGTTGTTATAATTGCTCTATTTTAAGATGCTATATGAAAATTGTAATGGTGCTTAAAAATACATAAGAAGATTGTTACAAAGAAGTTTTAAGAGTGATTAAACTGCATTCAAGTATTTGTCAATTTATTTTATAGCTGGTGCCAAATCTCTGTTCTCTGTTTCCAGAAAGAAGATTAAACTATTTTTCTTTCTGTTTTGAAAAAATTGGATTGCTCTAAAAAGAAGGCACACCTATTGTACATGAGTTCTGGCAACTAGAGAATATTATCAGAAGACTCCCCACCCCCCACCCTCATGCCTTCAACCCTGTAAAAAACGTGGCAACAGGGGTGCCTGGGTGGCTCAGTCAGTGAAATGTCCGACTTTGGCTCAGGTCATGATCTCATGGTTCATGAGTCTGAGCCCCACATCAGGCTTTCTGCTGTCAGCACAGAGCCAGCTTCTGATCTTCTGTCCCCCTCTGTCTGCTCCTCACCCACTTGTGCGCTCTATCCCTCAAAAATAAACATTAAAAAAATTATAAAACAAAAAGTAAAAAATGTGGCAAGAAAAACATTGTTTATTAAAACAATGTTCTTTTCGGGAAACTCAATTAATTACAAATTATCATGTTGATCATGACAGTTTAAAGCAAGACAAACCAGAGTTCTATGTATATAGTCTATAGCTAGAAATGAAAATACATAGTAGCACCATTCTGCAACATGAAAGACAACAAACACTTTTTTAAGAGGAAAATGTCCTACCATTATTTGTGTTTGCTATGTGATCAGCATCAGGTAGGTGGTTGTCTCCACTGGCCAATCCTTTCATGAACTCCCAGTGTGAATCTTCTGTGAGAAATGGTTCCCAACCACAGAAACCAGACTCAAAATCACACGTGAGATGATGTGCTGTTATGCATGGGGGGAAAAAACAGATGAGGAGAAATTAAGGAGGAAACATAATTCCTGAAATACAGACTTTATATTAGCCAATTAACTTCGGAGGGCAGAACAATCGTTCCACTTTGTAATAATCGTTTTCTGAATATCAGAATAGTTTACTTTTCCCTCAGAGTTTTCCATGTGATGTGTGAGGCATCGCCCTTCTACATTCTTCTAAATACAAGTTTGGCACATTTCATTCTGGCTGTGGCCATCTCTACTGTGCTCAGTGATGCACCATCAAAGTAGAGCTTTCTTTGCAGGGAGTAACTGATTCCTCTGCCAAGACCAACAAGATTCAACAGCTCAGTCAGTAGTTTAAAAAGATCTATTTGAAAGAGGGGAATTGATTCTGGACACCCAAACAGTTTACGGTTGGTGCCTTGGTATTCATTCTGTTATACTATTTTAATAGTTTCTCAAAAAAAAAATTGCCTAGTCACAGTGGAATTGCAGGTAAATTAGACATTCTGAACTTTGCTTTTCGTTTCCCTCTTAATATACAACTAAAAAGTCAGGAAATACTTATGTTTCTACATTAGTCACAAAAGAAAACAGTATGGAGGTTCCTCAAAAAGTTAAAAATCAAACTATCATACGGCCTAGTAACTGCGCTAGTAATTGTAATTGTAATTGTACTTACCCAAGGGACACAAAAATACTGACCTGAAGGGATAGATGCACCCCAATGTTTATAGAAGCATTATTTACAGTAGCCAAATTATAGAAAGAGCCCAAATATCCATCAACTGTTAAATGGATAAAGAAGATATGGGGTGTGTGTGTGTGTGTGTGTGTGTGCGCGTGTGTGTGTGTATTCTTCAAAAAGAATGAAATCTTGCCATTTCCAATGACATGAATGGAACTAGACAATATGCTAAGCTAAATAAGTCAGTCAAAGAAAGGCAAATACCATATAATTTCACTCATATGTGGAATTCAAGAAACCGATGAACAGGGCGGGGGGGAAGAGAGGCAAACCAGGAAACAAACTCTTAAATCTAGAGAACTGATGGTTACTGGAGGGGAGGTGGGTGGAGGGACGGGTTAGATAGGTAATGAATATCAAGGAGGGCACTTGTCCTGATACGCACTGGGTGTTGTATGTAAGTGATGAATCACTAAAATTCTACACCTGAAGCTAATATAACAGTGTATGTTAACTAACTTGAATTTAAATTAAAACTTGGGGAAAAAGTAATACATACATACATACATACATACATACATACATACATACATAAAATAACTTTAAAAAAAGAACTAGTTCTAGATTAATTCCATGTTTGGGGTAAGCTTCATAGCATCTTTACCACTTTTGCCACCAAATTAGTAAGAAAAATGCAGCAAGACTGGGCAATAAACTAGAAATTGCAACAACTTGACTTGTGCTTTTGAGAAATTAGTTTTTATGAGCTTAAATTCCCTTTACCTACAATAAGAATCATAGTATCAAGCTATCTTAGGTAATAGCTTGGGGAGTAAATTAATACAATTTAAGAATTTATTTCCAAATACTCCTTTTCATGAATATGCATTTTTACAGCACTGGGACAAAATAATTCTTGGCCAAAACATACCCGAAGTTTTGACAAACTCCAAGTTTTAACAAGCTCCCTAGGATCAAAATGCTATCATCTTGGGCAGCTGGGGGGCTCAGTCAGTTGAGCATCCAACTTCGGCTCAGGTCATGATCTCGTGGTTCCTGTGCCCGAGCCCCGCATCAGGCTCTGGGCTGACAGCTCAGAGCCTGGAGCCTGCTTCGGATTCTGTGTCTCCCTCTCTCTCTGCCCCTCCCCCACTTGCGCTCTGTCTGTCTGTCTCTCTCTCTCTCTCTCTCTCTCTCAAAAATAAGCAAACATTAAAAAAAAAATTTAATCCTATTATCTTTAGTAATAAGAACAACAGACATGTGACTGGAAGTACCCAGTGTGGTGCCGGGGGTTTTGCATACAGTACCATTAGTCCTCTCAATTACCCCACACAGTAAGTGTAATCACCCCTCAAAGAGCAAAGCAGCTCTAAGTACTTGTCTGTGGTAAATTTAATAAACAGAACATCTGGGCTTTGAAATGTCTGTCAACAAAGCTCTTTAACTATGAAGCCTCCCTAAACTAGGGACTACACTACCATATGCCTGCTCCTAACCATTATTTTCAATTTTAAATAATATGACCAAAGTGACCAGTATATTGAATGAGCTCACTATATCTTAATAATCAAAGGATCTTCAAATTTCTGTAAACAGGGATGCCTGGTTTCATGACCAGATAGTTCATCACTAATGTGTCAACTCTTAAAACACTGAAGTCCACTATGCAAGTAACACTACCACTTAAATTTTCTCTACATGTAAACATTTAGATCTCAGAGCATGCTTGTTTAGACAGTCATATAACTGATATATAATGCTATTTTTTTCTTTACAAGCAAATATTGTCTTCTCCCTGAAATGGATTTCCCAAAAAACAAACACGACTACATTATAATAATGAAAAGATGTTGCATACTACCTAATGGTGAATCCACATGACAAGGAAATGCCATTCAACCATATACTTAACTGGAAACCTTCTGGATGTATTTTTCTTTACTCAGCTCTGGCTACAGAGTTCAGAGGGTACTACTGATAAAAAGTTAATCCTCAAAGAAGAATCTCTTCTGGTTTTTGACAGTCTTAAGCACCAATAACAAGCTGTGACTGTTTCCCGGGCCATCTGGAAAATCCTCTGGTCTAATTCCTTGGTTCTCTATGAACTTTGCCACTGATTAGGTGACCTCAGACTCTTCTCAGTTGGTAGAGTGTAGAAATACGCAAGACTCAAAATACATATCTGACCTCTGAAATGTGCTTACAGGTTCCAAATCCTTGGTTTTGGACATGGTAAGGAACTTTTCCACCTACTCCCAAGGGTACCCAAAATTCTCCCCTGGAATACACCTCCCTGGAATAGAAAATCTTCCATGGGTGGGGTGACCACCCATCTGGGTTGCCACAGTTTATGCCTGTTGTCCTAGCATAACAATTAAAACCTCTTTTTTTCTCCCTCTCAAGCATTCCTGTTTGGGTAATAAATTCAACATTGCCCCGTTGGGCAATACATATTAATATACAAAGGAAATAAATATTAATATACAAAGGAAATAAATCCGTGCAAATAGCAATCTTATTCACTGCAGGTAGCCACTGATTTAACCAGTAACCATCCTATTGCCCAACTAGGCAATACTGTGAATTGGCAATAAGACCAATAACTGTGGATGGAAAGTACAATGTGACCCAAACATCACCCCACTGTTCCATAGGCTCTTCACAACTGTGTCTATGTCACTGAAAGGCAAAGATATAAAGAGGATTTCAAGACAAAATAACTTTGGGTCATGTAAATGTTGAAATGTGGCACTGGGAGAAAAATTGATCTCTTTCATTATCTGGATGTTTTACCAGTTAAAATGTCAATCGTTGCACTTTCCACAAAACATGAGAAACACCCTGTCCTTTGAAAAATGAACAATTTGTTTTTGAAATCCATCACCCTAAAGATAGGTGGATGTGGAAGCAAAATGGTACAGTCACCTCCGTAAAAATCTTGCTGAATTGCTCAGCTGTTTCTACCAATGACAGTTATCCCAGTACACTTCAAAGGACATTTTTTAAAGTATTCCAGAATTTATCTGTGCTATAAAATATAAATCAAATTCCAGTCACCAAAGTTTAGGTTTTTCCATTAAAATTCCCCTACATAATTCAAAAAGTTTAAGTTGCAATTATAAATATCTGAAAAAAAACAGGGGAGCCAAACACATTTTGGCCACTAATAAATGCCTGACACCATATTGTTAAACGCTAAGTATTTATAAAATCTAAAAAATCATCTATTCGTATTATAAGTGTTCATTACAGTGATTTTTGATTATTTGGTTGCTTTTATTTTAACTTCCCGTGATTATAGAACACACTTCACTATTTCTAATCAGAGCATGAGAAATGGCACTGTTCATAATTTTAGCAAAATTTTGCTGAGTTCATCAGAGTAATATTTTAAAATTATGACAAAGCTTTCTCTTGCATATTTAACCACTGCAGCATATTGGCCAAAGAAAAAATTCACTGCAGCAGCTGAGGAAACTTCTTCTGGATTACGAAAATTAAAATATTTATGAATCTTCTAGTTCAGAAGTAAATCGCTTTTCCGTTATATAAGGGGGAAAAAGTATGTATGGGAATAAATGGGGAATGTTGCATTCCATAAGCATATATTAGATCTTAATATGATTACATCAGGTAAACATTTTAATACTTACTGTAAAGCCACAAGGATCTTTTCTCCACTACATATATTATTTCCCTTGCCTGCAGGAAATTTTCAACATAACATTTTTCTTCAAAATATGAAAGACATCCAGAGACAGCACCACAGTGACCATTAAATGCACTGCATTGGATTCTTGGTTAAAACTTCCTTCACTTGAACGCTGTATCAACTTCTCCTTTATTTTTTTCCGACTTCTCCTTTAAAGTGTACTTTAAAGTACTAGCATTTTAAATGCTCTGAAGAATCCTACAATTAAAAGAACTTTTTTTTTTTTCCACCAGAGTCTCCCATACTATTTGATTCGGACACAGATCTGTCCAACCTTGCATCCTTTTTGAAACACAAATACAGTTTTTTTCCATGTTATGATTGAAAAGGGTATATAAATTATTTTATTTTTGTGTGGTAAAATATAGGTGGCATAAAGCTTATCTTTTTAACCATTTTAAGTGTAGTTCAGTAGAATAAGTACGTTCACACTGTTGTGTAACCATCACCATCAGGCATAGTCCAGAACTTCTTCATCTTTACAAAGTGAAACTCTATACCTAGTAAACACCAACTCCCCATCGTTCCCTCCCCTCACCCCAGCAACCCCCATTCTGCTTTGTTTCTATGAATTTGACCCCTCTGTGTACCTTGTGTAAGTAGAATTATACAATATTTGTCTTTTTGTGACTTGCTTGTGCTATTTAGCATAATGGCTTTAGGGTTCATCCACGTGGAATGTGTCTAGAAATTAGGTATATTTTATATGTAAATTGTTCCGCCTGCGAATGTATATGCCTTTAGATATGTTTGGAACAAGGTATATTTTAATTATTTTATTAGAAGTATTTAAAAATAGGGGCACCTGGGTGGCTCTGTCTGTTAGAAGTCCAATTCTTGGTTTCAGCTCAGTTCATGATCTCACAGGTCGGTGGGATCAAACCCCACACCAGGCTCTGCGCTGACAGTGCAGAGCCTGCTTGGGATTCTCACCCTTTTCCTCTCTCTCTCTCTCTCTGCCCCTCCCCCACTCATGCTTGCTCTCTCTTTCTCTCACAAAAATACATAGATAAGTTTTTAAAAGAAATATTTAAAAATACATTGCAATGCAATGTCCCTCTTTTATACAGGATCATATTAGTAAATGTCAAAAATCTATTGTCTGGAATCATGCAGTATTTGTCCAATAACTGGCTTATTTCACCTAGCATAATGACTCCGCTTATATGAGGTATCTAAAATATTAAAACTCCTAGAAGCAGAAAACAGAACAGTGGTTATCAGGGGCCAAGGGTACAGGGAAATGGTGGGTTGTTGTTCAATGGGTATAGCGTCAACTATGCAAGATGAATTCGTTTAGAAGTCTCCTGCACACTACACAGTCAACAATACTGTGCTTTTTTTTTTTTTTTTTTTTTTTGCAATACTTCTGTTTAGGGCTTTGTCGAAAATACGGCCTTTCATAAATTATTTTCAGAACGGAGAGACAGAAAAGGGGCATGGGAAGAAAAAAAAACCTCACTTAGCTCACTTAGCTGCTCGCTAAGACACGTTCGGCAGGACCGTTTTTCCCCTTCGTTTAAACGATGTATTTGAAGCTCAAAGTGCTGTCACAGGTGTTTGCCTTTGAAACTCCCCCACAAATCTCGATGACAGGGACTTTTAGGGTCGGCGCGGCGAAGTTTTACGGAGCAGAGGCATGGAGTCTGTTTACAACTTTGACAGGTGCTCTCTTCCACTCGAGAAAGTTCTAAGACTTCTGTCTGACAAGTTCTGCAAGCCTGCCCGAAGGAAACCTTGGGGGTGCCCTGGACCCACATACCTGGGCACTGCGCCATCGGCTGCTGCGGTCCTTGCAGTAACCGCCCCATTTCTGCTCGAAGAACTGGAAGCGCGGGAGTTCCCGGCCCGGCGGGGGGCTGCCCGGCGGGACGCCTCGCTCCCTCGGGGCTGGCTCCCGGTGTCCCCGCGGTCCCGGGCCCTCCCGCCGGCCCGGGCTCCAAGCACGCGGGCGCCCGCCGCTGGGGGCCGCCACGCCTCCCCGCATCCCCCGGCCTGCGCCCGCTCGCCGCGGGGTCGCCCCCTTCCGGGAGGCGGCGCGGCGTCAGGCGGCCACGGGCGAGGCCACGGCCACAGCGCGCGGGAAGAGCTCGAGGCGGGGTGGGGGGCAGGGGCGTGCGGCCGCCGCCGTCGCCCGCCCCGAACGCGGGGTGGGGGTCGGAGATCCCTGCACAGCAGCGTTATGTGCTTCCCAGCGAACACGACCCCTAGACCTCGCGGCGCCGGTTCACCGGCACGGCCCGGGGGCGGCTGCTGGGTCCGCGGGGAGCACCCACCTGCTGGAGGGCCAAGAGCGGCGCCCGCCCGCCGCGAGCTGTCGAAGCCCAGGGCGGCCGTCCGCCGCGGGGAGGCCTGTGAAGACCGCGAGGCCGCGGAAGAGGAAGCGGGAGGGTAGTCCCCGCCCAGGTGCCGCCGGCCGCCCGACCCGCTGCGCCCCGGGCCCAGGGCGGCGAAAGGTGGCGGGGCGAGCCGCCCGGGTACGAGTAGGGGGCGCACGCTACGGTAACCGGCCAGCGTCTGTCCCCATGTGTGCGGCCACACGTGCTGCCCCACCACGTTAAAAGGGTAAAACTCGGGGCGCCTGGGTGGCGCAGTCGGCTAAGCGTCCGACTTCAGCCAGGTCACTATCTCGCGGTCCGTGGGTTCGAGCCCCGCGTCAGGCTCTGGGCTGATGGCTCAGAGCCTGGAGCCTGTTTCCGATTCTGTGTCTCCCTCTCTCTCTGCCCCTCCCCCGTTCATGCTCTGTCTCTCTCTGTCCCAAAAATAAATAAACGTTGAAAAAAAAAAAGGGGGGTAAAACTCTCACGTTCAGTGTTCTTACAAGAGGGTGGGTGATGGGTATTGAGGAGGGCACCTTTTGGGATGAGCACTGGGTGTTGTATGGAAACCAATTTGACAATAAATTTCATATATTGAAAAAAAAAAAGCACACAGAAAAGCTCCTGGACAAAGACTAGGTGTATAGCTCGACAATCACAGACATTAAGTATGTGCATTTGTTGTGCGTCCATTGTTCTTCAATAAAACTGCTTTTAAAATCTATCGTCGGGGTACCTGGGTGGCCCAGTAGGCTAAGCATCAGACTCTGGGTTTTGGCTCAGGTCCTGATCTCGGTTTCCTGAGTTCAAGCCCCAGGTCGGGCTCTGCACTGACAGTGTGCTTGGGATTCTCTCTCTCTCTCTACCCCTCTCCCACTCGTGCTGTCTCTGTCTCTGAATAAATAAACTTAAAAAATAAAATCTATCGTTTGGTATTATAGTGATGCTCTTAGGAATTAGTTATGGGAGTTTTAGCTTCTGTCGTGAAAGGTCTCTTGACGAGTTTGCCTTAAGTCTACTTTTTATATGCCATTTGTTTTCTCTCTCAGCTGTGGCTCCATTTCTGAAGACTGTTTGGCTCAGCGGTTCTCAAACTTTAATATGCAGAGGAACCACCTGAGACATTGTTAATGGCCAACTTTGGGTTCTGTAAGACTGGGCTATGGCCTGAGGTTCTGTATTTCAAAAGAGCTCCTAGATGATTCTGATGCCACTGGTCCACAAAGTACACCAGAGTAGCAAAACTCTAGCAACACTCCTTTTCACTTAACAAGTAACTGCTTTATAAAAGGCATGGGGCTAGAGGCTCGGTCAACTACTCTTGTTAAAAGTATCTAAAATTAAGAGGAACTTGGTAATGAAAGAACACCTGAGTGAGTGTGACTTTTGGGAAAAGCACACTGACTACATAATCCCAACTAACAGTATTCTTTAGTTAATATTTCCTGAGTCTCCAGTAAGTACTCGTGCTATTCAAACTGCATATATAAGCTACACAGTCCTAGAGATCCATCCTCAAATGGGATAAAAGGAAGGTATAAAAGCATGTTGCTTGTGCTTTATGAACATGGGAAACCATAAGAAAAGTTTGCGTTACAAATGCAATTTGTAAAATACAAACTTAAAGTAGGCGTAGAATGTTTCAAGGTGGTTTTAAATTTCAAAGGGAACAATATATATAAGCATGTGTAACAATATATATAAGCGTGTGTATATATGCACAAATATATTATTTTAGCACAGAAAATAGTGTAATATAAATTCTAGTAATTCGATTGCTTTATAACTTCCTCAAAACAAAAATGATTGAGGGGCGCCTGGGTGGCGCAGTCGGTTAAGCGTCCGACTTCAGCCAGGTCACGATCTCGCGGTCCGTGAGTTCGAGCCCCGCATCAGGCTCTGGGCTGATGGCTCAGAGCCTGGAGCCTGTTTCCGATTCTGTGTCTCCCTCTCTCTCTGCCCCTCCCCCATTCATGCTCTGTCTCTCTCTGTCCCAAAAATAAATAAACGTTGAAAAAAAAATAAAAAAAATAAAAAAACAAAAATGATTGAACAAATATGTACATGAAATACTCATGTCAGCATCAAATATGGACATACATGCATCAATATATAAATATTTCATAATATGTAATATGGCTACATTTTTATGTCACACCCTCTATATGAAATTGGTCTCAATCAAGCAAACATGCCAGGTTTTCTTTGTTCAAATGAAATGACATAATTTGGAAAATTTAACACACTAGGAAATAACACTATTTGTTGAAAAGCACAGACATCTGTCCCTTCGCTCAAAGGAAATAGAATGGTATCAAGATATACTCCCCTGGAAAAATCCCAACTATGTAACCAATGAAACTACAAGAAAAAAAGAGAAATGGGAAAATATGTTCAAAATCAAATGCTAAAATATCTACTGATACTCCGGGTGGAATTTGATTTACAAAAAAAGAAACAATTACAAGGAGAACATAAAAAACCCTTCACTGGAGGGGGAAAAAGGGAGGAAAAAAGCTAAGTGTCAATATGTGCAATTGAAAAGAGAAGAAATATATTTACTTTCAGCCAATGAACCCAAGAATAATGCAATTTCTCCAAAAGAAATGACCCAAATGTTTGTAAGAAATTTTAAGGCACAGAAAAGACATTGACAGGGGTGCCTGGGTGGCGCAGTCGGTTAAGCAACCTACTCTTGATCTCGGCTCAGGTCATGATCTCACAGTGAGTTCTCAACACCTGCATCAGGCTCTGTGCTGATGGTGTGGAGCCTACTTGGAATTCTGCTTCTCCTTCTCTCTGCCCATCCCCGACTGTGTGCACGCACGTGCGCTCTCTCTCTCTCTCTCTCAAAATAAATAAATAAGCTTAATACATTTTTTTTTGAAAAAGAAAAGAAACTGACACATTAGAGAAAATGAATTGTCCTCACATATTTTTTGAGTGAAAAAAGACTGTACCCAAAAATTCCACCAAGATTATACTTGTAAGTTGATTTTTTTTTTTTAATCTAGTATTAAAACCAAGTGTCTGAGGCATTATTGGAATTGCTGTTTAAAAACAGGCAGAGGGGGGCGCCTGGTGGCTCAGTCAGTTAAGCGTCGACTTAGGCGCAGGTCATGATCTCACAGTCCGTGACGTGAGTTGAGCCCCGTGTCAGGCTCTGTGCTGACAGCTCAGAGCCTGGAGCCAGTTTCAGATTCTTTGTCTCCCTCTCTCTCTGCCCCTCCCCTGTTCATGCTCTGTCTCTCTCTCTGTCTCAAAAATAAATAAACATTAAAAACAAAAAATTTAAAAAAATAAATAAAAACAGGCAGAGGATTTCTCCCTCACTTTCCCATCTCCTCTTTCCTGCATCCTGTTCCGTTGCTCTTAATAAAATCCCTACCGATCAACAGAAGCATTTTGTACAAAGAACTTTTCATTTAAAAAGTGACACGTTGCAATATTTCTTTCAACAAAATACATCGCTAAAACTGCAGCAAAACAAATGGCAAATTTTTAATAATTAAGAAAACCCACTTGTTTGTGATATGGGATTTGGATTAATTTAGTTAGAACTCATTGTTTCCAAAGAGACGCAAGTATCTTAGTTGCTAAGTTACCTCATATGGGAACCATCATTTGGGTTTTAAATTAAATTGTATTTCCTTTCAAATACAACTAGACTTGAATAATAATGGGACTTCTTGTCATCACTCCTATCAAAGCCTCTCCATAAAATCCTAAAAGGGAGGTGCTGGACCTAAATTTTGCCCAGTCATGAATACCAACCACAGCTGACATTTCTACAGGCATCATGGCTGCCTAGAAGGCAATGGCAGCCCTCCTCTTGAAACCCTCCCCACAGCTTTCTCTCTAATTGGTCAGAATGCAAAATGCCCCACACTTAATAAAGGTCAGCAACCCATAATATATGTCTCCAAAGGGAAAAGTATAAAGGGGTTGCCCTTCCCACCCATTTTCCTCTTTAAAACACACACATACCATAATACAATTACTCAACTTGTTCAACAAAGTTTGCAGTATTAACAAAAAGTACCAAAGTCTTAAATTAGCTTAGAGACCCCCACAAAGAATAGTGCTAATAGCTTCAGAGTGAGAATAAACATTCATCGTATTTCATACATGTTAACTTTACCTCACTCGGTGCAAAGACTTTTAAATCCAACCACGGTCGTGAATGTGAGCATGTGAAGAAGTAAATCATTAATTCACTTACAGCAAGTTGCCGGGTCTTCATCACTGTCATCAGAACAGTCTGGCTGAGAGTCACAGACCAATTCCTGGGTGATGCACTGGCCACTAGCACAAGTGAATTCCTCTGTAGAGCAAAGCTTTCTGGATGGAGCACGTGCACAGGCATAGACCCAGAGCTGATCCAGCCCAATAAAACCTTTCTGGCTCAGAATAGTCCCTTCAAAGATAATCTTCAAAAGGAAAAACATGAACAATTTATGAGTTGATAATCTCCTTTAAAAGAACCCTCCAGGGGCACCTGGGTGGCTCAGTCAGTTAAGCGTCCGACTTCGGCTCAGGTCATGATCTCGCGGTTTGTGAGTTTGAGCCCGCCTCGGGCTCTGTGCTGACAGCTCAGAGCCTGGAGCCTGCTTCACATTCTGTGTCTCCCCCTCTCTCGGCCCCTCCCCCACTTATGCTCTGTCTCTATCAAAAATAAATAAATGTAAATGTAAAAAAATAATTTAAAAAAAATAACCCTCCAAAAAAGAATAATAGACATTTAATAGTTACTGAGAAAAACACCTGTTGAAAGAGAAGCAAATACAACCAATAAAGTTCCTACTTGAGAAGCCTGACCCACATGTATAATTGGTCTGAATGAAAAAAGCCCTACATTTAAGAAAGGTCAGCAGTCCATAATATATGCCTCCCAAGGGACCAGGACAAAGACTATGGGCACAGCAGATCCACTGACACCTCTGAGAACCCACCCATGAGCAAAAGAAATACTACATGCCACTTCACCCTTGGCAATGTCCCTGACTGCAAATTTGTTACTTGAGCATCATCTTCACTGCTCTCTTTCTTTAATATTCAGGGAAAAGAATAAGTATGATCACTACTTAGAGACCAAAAGCTATAACCGCATCTGGTTTTTAAACTACTGATATCAGCATTGGAATGCAAGAAGGGAAATGTTAGGCAAATAGTAAGGGGACACAACAGAAGAACAGAACATTTAAAATAATAAATATAAAAATCTATTTTCAGAGAAGAATTTCTCTAATAATCAAACAAGTGCTAATTAAAAGAAATAAGTCTCATTGTCTCCAGCTGAATTGCGAGGTTTTTTTGAAAGTATACGGTATTAGCAAGTGCAATGACCATACTTGCCAGTCCAATGTAAGATAATATCAAAGTATTCTCCTTGAGCTTCTATCAAGAGCAATGGCTAGCTGTCCACCAGAGTGGACAAGAGGTATGAATACCTGACGCTACTAAATAACTATTTCTCTGCCATCCAATATGGTAGCCACAAGCTAGAAAGGGCTATTTCAAATTAAGTTAATGAAAATAAAATTAAAATTCCATTCCTCAGCCACACTAGCCACATTGTAAGTGTTCAGTAACCACATGTAGTATCATACCACATGTATGGTAGCTATTGGCTACCATATTGGAGAGCACAGATATTTAAATCTCCCCTTATGACAGAAAATACTATTGAACAGCAATGAACAAGATGTTGTTAATGTGTAAGATACTAGAAATAAAGACTAATTCCTTTGACTTTCTTCCAGCTTAAAGTCTCTGAATATATTTTCTCCTTTGCAAAAATATGAATATGTATATACATATACATATATGTATATGTATATACATATATATACGTATATATGTATATATATACACATATATATACATATATACGTATATATATACGTATATATGTATGTATACATATATACGTATATATATACGTATGTATGTACACATATATACGTATATATACATATATATACGTATATATGCAAAAATATGAATATGTATACATATACATATATATGTATATACACATATTTGTTTGTTCAGAATTACTTAAGGGGGCACCTGGGTGGCTCAGTTGATTGAGTGTCCAACTTCGGCTCAGGTAATGATCTCACCATTCATGAGTTAGTGCTGACAGCTCAGAGCCCGGAGCTTAAGCTTCAGATTCTGTGTATCCCTCTCTCTTTCACCTCCCCCACGCACACTCTGTCCTCTTTCTCTCTCTCTCAAAAATAAATAAAAACTTAAACAAAAGAATTACTTATGATCAAGTTTCAGTTTGTAAATATATCTAACAATTTAGTCTAGAAAATAATATTAAACTTAAATCATATCTAATAGAAAAACTTTGTATGCTGCTGTATACCATTCTACATATGAATATACTATATATATATAGTATAAATATATATAAATTATTGGATCTACAGTTGTATATTTTTATAGCAGCAAGAGATCAGATGTGCATAAATGATATCAGTTTGGGTTTCAAAATTGATGAGTTCAAACTTAGATCTCAAAAGGGTGCTATTATTGAAAAGTTAATTACATTTAATATGCACTTGGAAATCTAGAATAGCTCCCAAATTACTCCCTTTATATTTTGTTTTATCTCTGAGTTAAATAACAAAACAAACTTTAATATTCAGTTTATGTAAAAAGAATGAAATTCTAATCATTTAGTACCTCTTTCAGAGGTTATAAAGATAAATATCGCTTAGAAAATTAAAATAGCGCCAAATGTTATTGCAATAGGCTATGATATAAACCTCAACTTTGCTGTGATTAATACAAAAATGCTATGGTTCAGAAATTCCAATCTGAGCAGTAAATGGGATTCTAAAAATCTGCATGGTTATACTTCAGTTTCATTCGGGTTCTCCCTTTCAAACCTAGAAAGATGTACATATGTGGTATTATCATAAAGGAATGAAATTGGTTTCATGAGCCACATGTACAATCAGTCTTATTATTTTATACTCACAGCCCAGAAAAAAATATTTATACACTCTATATACAATACAATAGGAAAGGAATCTTAAATAAAATAATGGACTTCAAAAACAAAATTATGAATGGCAATTAATAATACCAGCTATTTAAATGTTGATCCGACATGACTACATTTTACAATATTGCTATATTAGAAAAGAAGGAAATGACAGGTAAATATTTAATATGAAAGTTAAAAAAATATCAGATATGCTTTTCTGCACAATCTCAACTCTATATACAAGGAATCTTGAGTTAATGTGCTTAAGGGATAGTATTCCCACTGAGCACATGTATATTGCAGACATATCTTTGCAAAGGTAGAGTTATCCATGTTTCATAAAGATGTAAATTACTGCATTCAAAACACTTGCATAGTCTTCACTGATTTTCAATACCAATTTATTATTTATCTGCTTCGTAATGCAGTTTGCTTCCTTGTTTTCAGTGCATGGTGTTGGAGGTGGGGGGTGCTAGGGAGGGAGCCCGTGTAAAATGAGGACGCTTTAAACATGAGGAGTCACACTCTGGCTCTTCTACTCAGAGGAAATGTGGCCTGAGAAGGGCTAAGTACAATGAAAAGAAGCAGGCAATGGCTCTCCCCAAATATAGAAATCTATATCATTAATTTAAATGCTCATTTAAACTTAGAAATGGATGACAAAATTCACTACTGCAAAACTACAAATTAAACTTACGATATAAAAAAGTACTTGTTTTTCCATTTTGTACCTTAAATGTCTTCAGTCCTTCTGGTATTAAGACCTCTGCTTTCACCCATTTTCTGTCAGTTGATGCGCTATATGTCCAAAATATTTCTTCTTCCTTTGATTCAAAGAAAATGACATTACTAATTCCCCAAATTCTACTCTCATATTCACGTATGTGCTCTCTCAATTACATTTCAGTTGATATGAAAATACTAGGAAGCCTAAAGTACTGGTAAAAAGGTGTTTAACATTTTTTAAAGGAACAATAAAATGGAGGCAGGGGAGGATGAAAAGGCAGAGCCCAGAGGATTTTTAAGGCAGTGAAAATGCTCTGGATGATAACATACAGTGGATACATGTCACTCGCACCTGTCTCTCTCTCTCTCTTTCTCTCTCTCTCTCTCAAAAATAAATAAATAAATAAATAAATAAATAAACATAAAAAAACACGATGTTATCAGATATATTCTTCTGCACAATCTCAACATATTTTTTCTATGGGAGAATTCATTCCAAGTTCCAAACAATACAGTTATTGTCTGGAGATTATATTTCCATTCGACTCTCTTGTTCTTTCAAAGACCTTTTTGTGCCTTCTAGAGCACAATGCTCTGTCATGCATTGGTAAAATGATCATCTTCCAGGTTACAAAGTACATGCAAAATTATGCTCCTATACACTATGAGGTAAAAGTCTATAATGCACTCCAAAATGTGGCCTATGTTATTGTGCCTTATGACTTGTGACCATGCTGTTACACTCTAAAATAACGTATTTCTTTAGATTCTGTCCAACATGCAAGTTAATTTGACACTTCCCTGCTAAAGATAGACCAGATTGTTCATAATGTTTACCCATAAGATGCATTGATTATTTCAAATTTCAATAGAGTGAATATGCAGAGTGGCATAAATATGTCTCAGGTTGAGCTCTGCGACTGCCTGTGCCCTCCTTCCACTGTGAGATAGAAAACAGCACCAGACGATAACATCTCGTTGTAATTCAAATTTCACATGACACTTACACTTTTTCAGACTCTTGTAAGCATTTATCTCCCCTCAGCCTCACTTATTTCATTCATAGCCAACACTTTCTAAAAACGAATCTATTTTCAACTCAGTCCTTTACCCTCTGATGTCTACTCCAATTTCCAAGTCTTGAATATTTCAGAAGATAGTCTAAACCCATTAAAAAAGTACTTCATTTTATTACTTATTCATATCAACTATTAAGACTTCCACTAGACAGTGAAACATCCACGGCAGACGTATTTTCAGCTGACAGCCTCCAGGTCACTTCAGGATGAACCAGAGCGACCCAAAGTTGGGACACACAACTAATTTTTCTTTCAATAATTTCCTACGCAACCTCAGTTATCTAGCATCAAGACACTTAACGTCCTCCACAGACGCTTTTAGTGACACTGCTTGGCAAGTTGCATTCAGCACGTCCCTTCACTTTCATTTATGAAGATAACTTAGAGCAATCGTGCTTTTTTTCCAATGACAAATTAATTCCCCTCTATTCTACCTGAAGAAGAATGTGTTTACAGTTTTTTGAAGTGCGCAGCATTCTTCTTAAACTTAAATGGCGTTTTGTACACTAAGTTAACAGTATGTTGTGTATGAAATACAGATTTTTCTAGCACATTTTCCTGTCTGACAGCACAAGTAATGAAAAAGAAAAATAATTTCTTCCAACTAAATAAGTCAGCTTTTATTTTATTCTCTCCTCAACCTCAGACTCTTATGTAGTTACTTTCAACAGGTGCCGATGAAAAAAGAAACCCTCGGCGCAGAAAAACGTTCAAGTGAAGTTCTAATTTTCCGTTATCTTAAAATCATTCAATCAATCAATCAATACAAATTCTGAAAATGTCCTTACTCTCCCAGACCAGGATCAATAATGCCATTTTACCTTTCAAGGAAAAAATGACTATATCTCCTGGAGACCTCAACTTCTCCTTTCCTCTTCCAGTGAAGAAATCAAAGGTACCAAACTCAAGGTTGTTGTTTTTGTTCTTTTTAAACTACTTTCTAAGGCATTTTCGTCCCTGCCCGCCCCAGCTATGTGTTCTTCCCATTTGACATTTGGGAGTTTTTTTGTTTGTTTGTTTGTTTGTTTGTTTGTTTACCAGTTTAAATTTTTTTCATTTTTTCCCAGTTTTATTGTTATAACTGACAAATAGCAATGCATATGTTTAAGGTGTACAATATAATGATTGTTGTGAAATAATTACCACCATAAATTTAGTGAACCTCCAAAACATCATGAAGTTACAAATTTTTTTTTCTTGTGCTGACTTTTAAGATCCATACTCTTAGCAAATTTCAAATATACAAAACCATATTGTTAGCTATAATCATAATGAATAACCAGTTGTTTTTAATGTTAATCAGAATATGTACAACGTACCACAGGCTGGCTCATTGATAATGGAAACTCTCTTCAGAATAAAATACAGGCTGTTACTATGACTATTACTTTATAGATGATAAAGACGTGATCTCAAGGATCTCTATATGGTAGAAATTAGAACTGCTACACACGTAAGCTGACCCTAAAAAGAGTCAACTTTTTATTTAACAACTTCCCTGTATTTTCTACTTCTCAAATTCTAATGTCCTCTGAAAATAAAGAAAACCACCTTCAGCATTTTACGAGATATTTCTTGATTTACCTGCATATATCCTAAGGGTTGTTTTCTTTATTCTATTCATGGAAGATATAAATGATCGTTTTCATCAAGAGCTATTTTTTTTAATTATAGGATTGGAGTCCTTTTTAAGTTTGTGATAAAACATCAACATGTTAATTTAAATGTATTTTGATGCAGATTTTTCATTGGTGACCAATATGTTATATGTTATGTATACAGAGCAGAGCAAATAGAGTGTGAGAGAAGATAGGATCTTGCCTTGCAGAATACTAGGTAAACTAATGAACCAAACATCACTCAGTACTCAAAGATTTACACCCAACTGGTTCTGATTAATACATTAGATCAGTTCTCCATGATTAACTTCTTTTCTTATAATGTGGGAGATGGAGTTTTGATTCCTATTCTTATTATATGGTGTATCTGAAGTCAATTTGTATACAATCTTTTCTTATACGGTCCCAAAGTCACCAGAACACTGATATTGTTCACTTTCAATGATTCATAACTTATATATATATAATATATAGATATTATAATTTCTTAATAAATTTCTGAGTCTGAGATTGAGGAGAGAATAAAATAAAAGCTGACTTATTTAGTTGGAAGAAATTATTTTATTCTTCCAATTTCCACGTCCAATTCACTTATCCAATTTTATGCTTTAGAACTCTGTGAATGTTCTGGAAAAGAGGTCAAAGAAAAAAGACTGGATAAGAAGAAAATGACACAAAAGAAAAAGAAAGGGGTGTTGTGATAGAACTAGGATAAAAAAAGAGAATTTCTCTGGAATTTTCAGATCTCTTAGTAATAGGTAATAGGCAATACCCGAGGATTAATTATGATGGCACTTCAGAATTCAGAAGAAAATAGAACCAAAAAAGTGCTATTGACAGATGGTTAGTGATACTTGATAAGAACAAATGCTAAATTAATAAACTTTTCTTGGAAAATGCATTTGGCTGATGTCAGGAGGAAGTTACAACTAGATTTATTCAAAGCACCTCAAGCCAAAAGAATTTGACTTGGATGCTTCTACTGTCTTTTTCCTATGTAAGAATTCCTGCAATTATTTTCAAATGTTTCAAATGTTTGCTAGAATGACCACTATTTACCCCTGTGATTTTTTTTTACTTCTATCAATAAATAAATTCTTCTTCACAAGAGAAATTCTGAAAGCATCTCAGATATTTTCCCACTGGTGGGGGATTGTTTCATTTCAAGTTAGGTTCAGAAAAAAGGCCTGAATTTGTCCTATTTGCTAATATTACCACTGAAACTTTCACTCTACCCAGTGAGCCTTTCTTTGCCCATTCCATTGACTCATTTGTTTATATTTAATCAGTAATTACCAGTCTCTAAAAACTATATCTACTGGTACCATAACAAGTAATTTGTTTCCATCGTAATTATAGCTCTAGATATGTGGATCTAAAATCCAAAACAGATCCCATCAGAATGTCAACACAGAGCCAACATAACAGAATCTCAAAAATCTCATTTTTATTAGATCTATTATTTCTTTAATATAGCTCCATGAATTTTAACAATTCTATAAATAATATGGTGCCAATCGTCACACGAAATTGTCTACATGACAGTATCTCTTAAGCTAGTTCTTAACATTTCTTTTAAAAGCTATACTAAATAAAGTCAAGTTAAAGACTATCTAAAGCCTACGCACAACTGAGAAATAGAAACACAAATTGCCAAAAGAGAAATTTCACTTATTCAATGAATCTGAAATAAATGCAAGTTTCTTCTCACCTTATTACTATATAGTCCTACTCTCAGAACACTGTTTTCCATAGAGTAATAGAATTGAAGATGGCATCTCTTGCCCAGGCAGTGACACACAGAGCTGTTTAAATAAGCCTTGCTGTCTAAATGGTTAAGACTAGAAGCATCCTTAGCTCCTAGCCACATACAGTAACCTGAAAAATAAAGGGAAATGAAGCAATTTAGAAAAATCAGCTGCTTTCTGTTTGGACAAAATTATTATATTCCTGGGGTTTCCAAAATCAGGCCTGAAAGACAAAGATTGTATTTAAAAGGATATGCTGTCGTAAATGATTACATCAATTACAAATTATAGGTTTTCATTTCCATATGTATTTTCTTTTTTTTTTTTAATTTTTTTTTCTTTTCAACGTTTTTATTTATTTTTGGGACAGAGAGAGACAGAGCATGAACGGGGGAGGGGCAGAGAGAGAGGGAGACACAGAATCGGAAACAGGCTCCAGGCTCTGAGCCATCAGCCCAGAGCCCGACGCGGGGCTCGAACTCCCGGACCGCGAGATCGTGACCTGGCTGAAGTTGGGCGCTTAACCGACTGCGCCACCCAGGCGCCCCAAACCATATGTATTTTCAAATGCATTGAAATTGGCTCCTAATTCCTGAAATTAGGAAATTTCAATTCATTGTTCTTATAAAAATAAATCTGCTGATATAAAAATCTCTATGCTACAAATCATTATCATATTCTTTAAAATGTCACAATTCAACCTCTCTTTAACCAAGAAGTCCACACCTTTCTTCCCAGAATTCTTTCCTCTTTTATTTCTCTTTTACTTTTTAGGTTTAGAAAAACCTTAATAGTTTCAAGGGACTTTAATTTGAACTGCCCTCTTTCTTACCAAACCACATGAAAGTATCAGATATCTACAGCCCTATTAATCTGCACCTATGAATTTCATAGTATGTGAAAATATTGTCAATCAATTTTAACACATTTGATACTTAAAACCAATTTACACTGTTCTTAAATACAATAACATAGACAAGGGGAAGTTATTTCTATGATTTTACAACTTCACCTTTCATTAATGAAGCCTTTTAATTCTTTATTTCTGTAAGTTAGCAAATATTCCTACAATTTCTAAAAACTATGAATTTAAGCAAAACTCTTATTTATTTAAAATGTAAGAATTTAAGCAAAATACCATAGCAAGTTAATACTTTGCCTCTGATATTTAAACAAAGAAATGATAAATAAGATAAAAAACACATTTTTATAAAAGTTGAGACAGATCCATTGCAAAAAAAATATCTAAAAAGATAAGGAAAGAACAAGTATGGTGAGTAGGGTTGGAACCACAGAACTCTTGAACTCTGAGACCAGACTCAGGCTCTAGTAGCTTAGATTTTGACTAATTTCAATATTACCAAAAAAGCTGGAAGAACAGTCAAATTCTCTCAATGAAGTTGAAGACTAGAGTTGGGGAATTCTGCTCTTAATCTGAGGTGGAAAATACACTGACATTCACTACCTTGGGCTACCACTAAGTGACAGGATATGCAAAACTCCAACCATTATCGCGAAGTATGAAACCCTAAACTAATATTGTTACTAAGCTTGGTCTTAAGGAAATACACCTGAGAATACACCTGGATTATTCAGGTATTAATAACAAGGTTTGTACTCAAAAGTAACTATTTTACCACCACGTTACTAACTGGAGTTTGACTAGAGCCTAATTGACCTAGGAGAAGAGAGATACCAACTCCAATAGGCTCTAGCCTTCCACAGGAGAGGAGAAAAATACCCAGATCCAGCCCTGTCTAGCTTTCCTGTCTCATCTAAGGTTGGGGAAGGAAGCATTTTTGAAGATCTTGTAACAGAGGAACAATTTCACTAAAAGACTGAAGAATATTTTTCCTCCACCTCACAATTTATTACCATATAAAAGGGGATCCCCCTACAAGGGAATACTATTCAAAGAACTGTAGGTCTCAGACCTCATTTAAGAATATGTCTCTAGGGAAACCCAAAGACAATAAGTAAGATAAAATCAAAAATACCAGGTGAATTTTTAACCTCAGGCATTTACAGCTGCAGCAAAGAGTAAAGAGTCTAATCTCTAGTTGCATAAACATAAAAGGTCATTCATGCTAAATACCTATTGATCTTAATTACTTTTACGTAGTACATCACGTCTGGCTTTCCGCAAAACATTACAAAGCATACTGAAAGGCAAAAAGAAAAAGAAAGCCATAGTTTGAAGAGAAAGAGCAAGTATCAGAACCAGACCCAGATATGGAATTGTCAGACTGGGACTTTAAAACAACTATAATTAATAAGTTAAGAGCTCTAATGAAAAAAAAGTAGAAAATATGAAAAACAAAAAGACTGACAAATGTAGTCAAAGAGCTGGAAATTCTAAGAAAAAAATTTTAAATGCTAGAGACAAAAAATCAAAACAAAAAACAAAAACCACTCTAACAGGAATGAAGATTGTCTTTAATGGGGTGACTAAGTAGACTGGTACAGCTGAAAATATGTCAACAGAAACTTCTAAAACTAAAAAGCCAATATATTTTTTAAGTGGAAAAAAAGGAATAGAATATTCAAGGACTAGGGAATGACTACAAAAGTGACATAGCATAATGGGAATATAAGAATGAGAAAGACAAAAAGGAACAAACGCGGTATCTGAAGCAATATCGACTGACAATTTTCCCAAAATTAATATCAGATTTTTAACCACAGTTCCAGGAAGCTCAGAAAATACAAAGCAAGATAAATACCCAAAGCCCTACATGTAAGCATGTCATATTCAAACTGCAAAGGATCGAAAACAAAGAAGAAACCTTAAAAAACAACAACAACAAAAAAAAAAAACAAAAAAAAGGAGGGGTGCCTGGGTGGCTCAGTCTGATAAGTGTCCAACTTCAGTTCATGATCTTGTGGTTGGTGAATTGGAGCCCCACAGTGGACTCTGTGCTGATTGCTCAGAGCCTGAAACCTGCTTTGGATTCTGTGTCTCCCACTCTCTCTGACCCACCTGTGTTCATGCTCTGTCTCTGCCTCTCAAAACTAACATTAAAAAAAAGAAGAAGAAGAAAAGAAAAAAAAACCCAATCTGGAATTCTGCATCCAGCAAAACTGTTCTTCAAAAAATGAAGGAGAAATAAAAACTTCCTCAGACAAATGAAAATTGAGAGAGTTTGTAGCCAATAGACCTGCTTTGTAAGTAATGTTAGGAGAGGAAGTTGGCAGCAGACTAGGAGAACCCTAGACTCATCTTATCCCATGAACACAACTAGGTAACTATCAAATCATCTTAAACAGCCCAGAAATTGAGGCGAAGACTGGCAGAACACACTCCACAGCTAAAGGGAGAGATGAGACCACATAGAATAAAGTAGAAAGTGCAGAGACATAGTTTAGGGGAGAAAGAGACCACAGGTGCTGCAGAGGGGAAGGTCACAGAGAAGGACAAAGAAGAGAGGAGTGCACAGGGGAATGCATGAGAAGAAAGTTGCAAAGAATCATTGGCCTGGAAAAGTAAAGGAGCTGAATTCTGTGAGTTCTTGCAACCAGGAGGGCTTAAAGCCTGGGGTTTTAAAGGTCAGTGAGCTTAGCTGGGATAGAGCCCAGAGGGCACTGCACTGCTCCTGGAGAGAAGGCAGGCAAACAACCTGAGGGCAGACAGCACCAAAAACACCTGGGGAACACAGGGAGGAGATTATTCGTTCTTCTCAGAGTACATCCCTGGGAGGCAGTGTTCACAGAGATCCCTCTGTGAAGACAAAGGAGCTGGCCAGCACCATTTCCTCCTCTGCCCTCAACATAAACACAGAGCCACCTGCAGGAAGCAGTGCAGCTCCAACACTGGGTGCCTAACCAGCTTACACTGAGCCCCAGCCCCCTGTGCTTTGGCAGACTGCCCTTCTCAGTGAAGCTTGTCTTGGTCCCAGCACGGCATCCCCTCCCCCAGAAGACCAGCACAAATCCCTACCCACACCACATCTCCCGACCATGGAGTTCTGCGGGGCTTCAATTCTGGTGGAAGTGGCGTCAGGTTTCATTTCACAAGCAGACGAGAGCACACATAGTTTAAATTCACCACATTCAGGCCAGACACCCAACACTGCCCACACGCAGCAGGTGAGAAGAGCCTCTGCTGAAGGACAGAGCAGCCAAAACACAACAGCAGAGTTCATCCAGCACATACCAGAGACACACACTAAAGCACCATCCCTGGACACTGCATGACCTCTTCTCCATATAGCCATTATCATCAGGAGCAGAAGACATAATCGGCTTTTCTAACATGGAGAAGAAGGCAGAGATTCAGACAAAACACAAAGACAGAGGGATTGATCCCAAATGAAAGAACAAGCTAAGGCCACACAAGAGATCTCAGGAACACATATGAGTAACATTTCTGATGGAACATTTAAAGCAGCAATTGTAAAGATACCCACTGGGCTTGGGAAAAAATAGAAGACATCAGGGAAACCCTTACCACAGAGATAAAAGTTAAAAAAGAATTAATCAGAGACAAAGGGCACAATAAACGAGATTGGAAACAGTCTTGATGCATTAAACAGCAGGCAGGAAGAAGCAGAGGAATGAATTAGTGACCTAGAAGACAAAACAAGGGAGAACAATGGAGCTGAACAACAGAGAGAAAAATTATGCAACATGAGAATAGATTTAGGGAATTCAGTGATCCCATCAAACATAATAACTTTCATATATAGGAGTTCTAGAAGAGGAGAGAGAAAAGGGGGCAGGAAATATATTTCAAGAAATAATAGCAGAGGGGCGCCTGGGTGGCGTAGTCGGTTAAGCGTCCGACTTCAGCCAGGTCACGATCTCGCGGTCCGGGAGTTCGAGCCCCGCGTCAGGCTCTGGGCTGATGGCTCAGAGCCTGGAGCCTGCTTCCGATTCTGTGTCTCCTTCTCTCTCTGCCCCTCCCCCGTTCATGCTCTGTCTCTCTCTGTCTCAAAAATAAATAAACGTTGAAAGAAATAATAGCAGAAAATTTCCCTAATCTGGAAATGGAAACAGACATCCAGATCCAGGAGGCACAGAGCACTCCCATTACAATCAACAAATGCAGGCCAACACCAAGACATATAATTAGATTTTCAAAATATAGCAACAAAGGAAAAACCTTGAAAGCGGCAAGAGAAAAGAAGTCCTTTGCTTACAAGAGAAGACCTTTAAGGCTAGCTGGAGATTTCTGCAGCCAAGAATACTCTATCCAGGAAGGCTATCATCCAAGAGGAGGAGAGATAAAGAGCTTCCCAGACCAACAAACACTAAAGGAGTTCATGACCACTACACCTGCCCTGCAAGAAATATTAAAGGAGACTCTTTGAGTACAAAGCAGAGACTAAGAGTGACAAAGACAAGAAAGGATCAGAGAGAATCTCCAGAAACAATGACAAAACAAGTAATAAAATGGCAATAAATACATATCTATCAAGAATCACTTTGAATGTAAATGGGCTAAGTGCACCAATAAAAAGATACAGGGCATCAGAATGGATAAAAAAACAAAATCCATCTATATGCTGTCTACAAGAGACTCATTTTAGACCTAAAGACAGCTGCAGATTGAAAGTGAGGGGATGGAGAAAAATTTATCACACAAATGGAAATCAGAAAAAAGGTAGAGCAGCAATATTTAAATTAGACAAAATAGACTTTAAAGCAAAAACTGTAACAAGAAATGAAGAAATGTACTAAATTATAATAAATGAGACAATACAACAAGACAAAACAATTTAAATATTTATGCCTCGAACATGATAGCACCCAACTATATAAAACAATTAATAACAAAAATAAAGGAACTAATTGATAATAATACAATAATAGTAGGGGACTTAAATACCCCACTTAGATCAAGGGACAGATCACACCTATACAGAAAATAAACAAGGAAACAATGGCTTTGAATATAAGTAATGTTAAAAGCAATTCTTCAAAGAGAAGGAAAGAGATTAGCCATAAACTCGGATCTAAATAAAGAAAGGAACAGTACTAGGAAAGCAATAAATAAAGCAAATCAGTTACCTTCAAATTTTGGCAAAACCTTTTAATTTTAATATTCTGAATTGATCTAAAAGAGAACAGTTCAAAATAGTAATAGCCACAATGTATTTGATGATTATAGTTTGCATGTAAGTGAAATGAGTGATAACAATGACACAAGGGACAGGAGGGAGAAATTAGGAATATTTTATGATTATAAGACAATGTGCACTTTGTGAAGAAGTATGAAGTTATTTCTTTTTTTTAACGTTTATTTCTTTTTGAGACAGAGAGAGACAGAGCATGAATGGGGGAGGCTCAGAGAGAGAGGGAGACACAGAATCGGAAACAGGCTCCAGGCTCTGAGCTGTCAGCACAAGGCCTCCACGGGGCTTGAACTCACAAACCGTGAGATCATGACCTGAGCCGAAATCGGACGCTTAACCAACTGAGCCACCCAGGTGCCCCAAGAAGTATGAAGTTATTTCAAAGTGGAGTTGGATTAGTTGTAAATATATTTCATAAACTCACAGCTAGCACTAAAAAAAAGGGGTAAAAATGGAAATATAATTGAGATACTAAAGAAGGAAACAAAAAAAGAAGCATATAAAATCCTCATTTAAAACTACAAAGGCATAACAGGAATGGGAGACAAAAATAAGAACAAAGAATAAGGGCAACAAATAAAAAACACTAACACACAGGCCCCCAGGACATGTATTTAATAGGAACTCAAGAGGACAAGAACAGAGGGACTGAAAGAAACTTACCAGAAAAGAGTTAACATACCATGTCCACAAATGATAACATGTATGCATTTTGAGCACCGAAAATTTTAAATAAAATATATTCACATCTTTACTAATCACGATGACATTTCAGACAGTAGAGATAAACATTTTATTAAATCTTCATAAAATGGAAAAAAATTAGACGAGCTCAGACTTCATGATGACTACAGTAGATATCAGTAGCTAAAGAAGAACCATCACTGTACTTAGAAATAAAATGAACAGATTTTCATTCAAAAATTGTATGACTAAAGAGATTATTATTTAGGAGTGAGGCCATTAAAAACACTTGAAGCTTATAAATGCTTAGCAAGACCATCCCCACAGATCTTTTCTGAATAACAAATAATTAATAAATGAACCTATTCAAGAAGGAAAGGAATCAAGGGCATGAAATAAAAGAAACAATGGTGAACAAAGAAAATGATAAAGATAAAAGACCAAAGCCCAAAGGGCTTAACAGACACCTCACAAAAGAAGACATACAAATGACAAATAAGCATCAGAGATGTGCCATATCATAAGGCATCAGGGAAATGCAAACTAAGACAAAGAGAAATCACTACACACCTATTTGAATGGCCAGAATCTAGGACACTGACATCAGCCAAATACTGGAGAGGGTGTGAAGCAACAAGATCTCTCATTCATCGTTGATGGGAATGAAAAATGATACATTCTCTTTGGAAGACAGCTTAGGAGTCTCTTAGAAAACTACACATATTCTTACTAAATGATCCAGCAGCCATGCTCCTTAGGATTTACTCAAAAGAGTTGGAAACCTATGTTGACAAAAAAACCTTCACATGGATGTTTATAGCAGCTTTATTCATAATTGCCAAACACTTAGAAGCAACCAAAATGTCCTTCGGGAGGTGAATGAACTCTGGTACATCCAGACAATGAGATATACTTCACTATTAAAACAAAATAAGCCAACAAGCCACGAAAAGGACATAGAGGAAGCCTAAATGCACATTACTAAATGGAGGAAGTGAATCTTAAAAGGCTACCAACTGTATAACTCCAATTATATGACATTCTGGAAAAGGCAAAACTATGGAGAAAGTAAACTCAACATGGAAGTAGAAAAAATAGCTATTACTTTCTGCTGTGGCAAAATTTTAAATTACTAAATTAAGAAAAGACTAACAATACCTCCTCAAAAAAAGAAAGAAAAAGCAGTGGAAAGAAAAATAAACAGACACCACAAATTTAATGTTAGATGAAAAGAAAGAAAATCATTGATAACACTAGTGAAAAGGAGAGCTAGTCAGCTTTATAAAAGCGTTTTAATACTTTACCTTTTTCTTCCCACAATATCTACTATCTCTTGATGATTAAATAATAAAACTTACAAAATTAAAAGTTAACCTAGTATAATTCTTTCTTTACACTGTCAATAATATGATTTTTTTACTTTCAATATCTATGCAAATATAGCTTCAATAAAATACACTCAGTATGTACATCAAGATCCCTGATGAAATATCTTCATACTACCCACAAGCCAAAATTCTAAAAATCATATATACAGAAGATTATTTTTTATTTCCTACCTTCATCATCACTACTTTGATCCTGCTGAGGTATAGATTCTAATGCAAGAACCTCTCTTGCCTTTGTGCGCATCCAGGAAATTCGCCCAGCAGATGTTTCTGATGCCCAGTCACACATGTCAGATTCAAATCCACAGACGTGACATACTACAGAAAGCCAAAAAAGATCTTGGTGAACCATCACAGTGTACTAGAGTAGCTGCTTAGCCATAGTTATGTATTATAATCAAAGCTTAACACACACACACACACACACACACACACACACACACAATTTCATACCTACAAATTTTGGTTCAATAAGCCTTAGAATATACCAGCAAATGTGTTTTTCAAAAGTTCCTCCCTTGATCCAGATAGGCATCCTCCCAAATGGAAACCACTGCCATTCAAAAGTGAAAAGATGTTTCCATTTTTTCTTGTACACTGCTCCTACTACAACTTTTTAAATGGCACATATATAATCTGACCTTACTTACCTTATGAAATTAGTTTAAATCACTCGTTATTCATAATCACATGGAAATTTTAAAGAAGAAACACTCTATATAATTGAAAGATGGTCTTTAATGGAACTACTTTATAAAACATCACCTTAAAATTACATATTTAGTATCTTTCATATTTTGAATAAACCATAGACTTCCAACAACACTCCAGCTAAAATTAGGACATAAATGTCAACAAAGGTTGGCAGGTGAGTATCCCTCGTAGTGGTCTGAATTCCTAGCAGTGGTCCAAGTCTCATGGATGGCTACATACCATCATGGTGGGCATCTCAATTTAACACTTACACTTCAATCCTTCATCTGTAGAATCAAAATTGCAGAGACGTGAATCTAGATGGCACAGTTCCAGCTCGGTATTCAGTGTTTCTTGACATGGTAAAATTTCATCTGTTAAATTTAAAGAGAGGCAAGAAGTGAGATGTAGGTACAACTGGAAAGACTCATGCATTTCCTAAAATGTTAGCATTTGTTCTAGAAAGCACTCTTCACCCAACTCCTCTCTGTAACAGCATCTCTCCCCAGGCAGCTCCATCACACAGAGAGTCAGAGAGAATAATACAACTATGCCAGTGCTTCTGGGATTTAATCGGATCTCTGTGGTGACCGCCAAGCCCCCAAACCAAACTGCCCATGTCCCCATGGAAGTAACATGGCCTAATGTGGAAACAAGGAGCCTATTATTAGAAGGATAATTGTACCTGTGTCAACTATGACATATGCTGATATGCTGTCCTCTTTAACTGGAAGCTGATCTCCTGGAACTGCAGTCCCTGAAATCCTCTCCCTGCTTGGTGTCTGTGTTCCCCTCCACTGCCCGCCCAACACAGGGCTGGAAAGTGGACTGGGTATCCTCCCTGCTCCGTTGCCACTTCCAGACAATTCTCGTTCTCATCTCCCCAACCACCTCAGCTTTGAGTCTCCTGACATCAGATGACATCCCTCGCTGTGCCAGCTTGTGGCAGTCACCTAAAGACACTGGTGCACCACCCCTCCACCTTGAGGATTTTGACTCTTGGCAGTCATCGTCATTTTAATAGCTACTTTCATCTTGTCTCTTAATCTCTTGCTTTTTTCGTATTGATGGTCATGAAGAAAGGTTGAGGAAAAATGACCTCTGCCACCACGCCTGTGAGTACCATCATTACAAGTGGTAACATTTCCTTTATCTTAATTACAAGTGGCCCACTCCTCAACCATCACCTCTCTCCACTCATTCCCTCTAGTATCAGCTCTAACAATTTTTTGACAGCACGAGGTCCCACATGCTACTGGTCCGACAGTTTTCCAATTCCTTCCGTCCTTTTTCATGTTCTCTTTTCCTCTCTCACAGATGTTAGAGCCACTCCCTCTGGCACTCCTGTGCTTCCTCATACTCTCAGGGCAAAAACTCTGGTAAGTACCACCCTGCAGGTACTGTAGGTATCTGACAATTCACTTTTTTTACATCATAATGTGTTAAAGAACAAGAATTCAGGGCATCTGGGTGGCTCAGTCGGTTAAGCATCTGACTTCAGCTCAGGTCACGATCCTATGGTTTGTGAGTTTGAGCCCCACATCGGGCTCTCTGAGGTCAGTTCAGAGCCCGCTTCAGATCCTCGGTCCCCATCTCTCTCTGCCCCTCCCCATCTCATTCTCTTTCTCTCTCAAAATAAATCAATAAACTTAAAAAGACTTTAAATAGAAGCGGCAAGATGGCAGCTTAGGAGGACGCTGGGCTCACCGCGCGTCCTGCTGATCACTTAGATTCCACCTACACCTGCCTAAATAACCCAGAAAACCGCCAGAGGATTAGCAGAACGGAGTCGCCGGAGCCAAACGCAGACGAGAGGCCCACCGAAGAGGGTAGGAAGGGCGGCCAGGCGGTGCGCGCTCCACGGACTGGCGGGAGGGAGCCGGGGCGGAGGGGCGGCTCGCCGGCCAAGCAGAGCCCCCGAGTCTGGCTGGCAAAAGCGGAGGGACCTGACGGACTGTGTTCCCACAACAAGCGCGACTTAGCGTCTGGGAGGACATAAGTTAACAGCTCTGCTCGGAAAGCGGGAAGGCTGGAGGACAAAGGGAGGGAGAGCTGCTGAGCCCCCTGACGACAGAGCTCAGCTTGGTGGGGAACAAAGGCGCTCGCCAGCGCCATCTCCCCCGCCCATCCCCCAGCCAAAATCCCAAAGAGAACCAGTTCCTGCCAGGGAACTTGCTCGCTCCGCGCAAACACCCAACTCTGTGCTTCTGCGGAGCCAAACCTCCTGCAGCGGATCTGACTCCCTCCCGCTGCCACAGGGCCCCTCCTGAAGTGGATCACCTAAGGAGAAGCGATCTAAGCCTGCCCCTCCTGCCCCCGTGCACCTTGCCTACCCACCCCAGCTAATACGCCAGATCCCCAGCATCACAAGCCTGGCAGTGTGCAAGTAGCCCAGACGGGCCACGCCACCCACAGTGAATCCCGCCCCTAGGAGAGGGGAAGAGAAGGCACACACCAGTCTGACTGTGGCCCCAGCGGTGGGCTGGGGGCAGACATCAGGTCTGACTGCGGCCCCGCCCACCAACTCCAGTTATACACCACAGCACAGGGGAAGTGCCCTGCAGGTCCTCACCACGCCAGGGACTATCCAAAATGACCAAGCGGAAGAATTCCCCTCAGAAGAATCTTCAAGAAATAACAACAGCTAATGAGCTGATCAAAAAGGATTTAAATAATATAACAGAAAGTGAATTTAGAATAACAGTCATAAAATTAATTGCTGGGCTTGAAAACAGTATACAGGACAGCAGAGAATCTCTTGCTACAGAGATCAAGGGACTAAGGAACGGTCACGAGGAGCTGAAAAACGCTTTAAACGAAATGCATAACAAAATGGAAACCACCACAGCTCGGCTTGAAGAGGCAGAGGAGAGAATAGGTGAACTAGAAGATAAAGTTATGGAAAAAGAGGAAGCTGAGAAAAAGAGAGATAAAAAAATCCAGGAGTATGAGGGGAAAATTAGAGAACTAAGTGATACACTAAAAAGAAACAATATACACATGATTGGTATCCCAGAGGAGGAAGAGAGAGGGAAAGGTGCTGAAGGGGTACTTGAAGAAATAATAGCTGAGAACTTCCCTGAACTGGGGAAGGAAAAAAGCATTGAAATCCAAGAGGCACAGAGAACTCCCTTCAGACGTAACTTGAATCGATCTTCTGCACGACATATCATAGTGAAACTGGCAAAATACAAGGATAAAGAGAAAATTCTGAAAGCAGCAAGGGGTAAACGTGCCCTCACATATAAAGGGAGACCTATAAGACTCGTGACTGATCTCTCTTTTGAAACTTGGCAGGCCAGAAAGAATTGGCACGAGATTTTCAGGGTGCTAGACAGAAAAAATATGCAGCCGAGAATCCTTTATCCAGCATGTCTGTCATTTAGAATAGAAGGAGAGATAAAGGTCTTCCCAAACAAACAAAAACTGAAGGAATTTGTCACCACTAAACCAGCCCTACAAGAGATCCTAAGGGGGACCCTGTGAGACAAAGTCCCAGAGACATCACTACAAGCATAAAACATACAGACATCACAATGACTCTAAACCCGTATCTTTCTATAATAACACTGAATGTAAATGGATTAAATGCGCCAACCAAAAGACATAGGGTATCAGAATGGATAAAAAAACAAGACCCATCTATTTGCTGTCTACAAGAGACTCATTTTAGACCTGAGGACACCTTTAGATTGAGAGTGAGGGGATGGAGAACTATTTATCATGCGACTGGAAGCCAAAAGAAAGCTGGAGTAGCCATACTTATATCAGACAAACTAGACTTTAAAGTAAAGGCTGTAACAAGAGATGAAGAAGGACATTATATAATAGTTACAGGGTCTATCCATCAGGAAGAGCTAACAATTATAAATGTCTATGCGCCGAATACCGGAGCCCCCAAATATATAAAACAATTACTCATAAACATAAGCAACCTTATTGATAAGAATGTGGTAATTGCAGGGGACTTTAACACCCCACTTACAGAAATGGACAGATCATCTAGACACACGGTCAATAAAGAAACAAGGGCCCTGAATGAGACATTGGATCGGATGGACTTGACAGATATATTTAGAACTCTGCATCCCAAAGCAACAGAATATACTTTCTTCTCGAGTGCACATGGAACATTCTCCAAGATAGATCATATACTGGGTCACAAAACAGCCCTTCATAAGTTTACAAGAATTGAAATGATACCATGCATACTTTCAGACCACAATGCTATGAAGCTTGAAATCAACCACAGAAAAAAGTCTGGAAAACCTCCAAAGGCATGGAGGTTAAAGAACACCCTACTAACGAATGAGTGGGTCAACCAGGCAATCAGAGAAGAAATTAAAAAATATATGGAAACAAACGAAAATGAAAATACAACAATCCAAATGCTTTGGGACGCAGCGAAGGCAGTCCTGAGAGGAAAATACATTGCAATCCAGGCCTATCTCAAGAAACAAGAAAAATCCCAAATACAAAATCTAACAGCACACCTAAAGGAACTAGAAGCAGAACAGGAAAGGCAGCCTAAACCCAGCAGAAGAAGAGAAATAATAAAGATCAGAGCAGAAATAAACAATATAGAATCTAAAAAAACTGTAGAGCAGATCAACGAAACCAAGAGTTGGTTTTTTGAAAAAATAAACAAAATTGACAAACCTCTAGCCAGGCTTCTCAAAAAGAAAAGGGAAATGACCCAAATAGAATCAAAAATCATGAATGAAAATGGAATTATTACAACCAATCCCTCAGAGATACAAACAATTATCAGGGAATACTATGAAAAATTATATGCCAACAAATTGGACAACCTGGAAGAAATGGACAAATTCCTGAACACCCACACTCTTCCAAAACTCAACCAGGAGGAAATAGAAAGCTTGAACAGACCCATAACCAGCGAAGAAATTGAATCGGTTATCAAAAATCTCCCAACAAATAAGAGTCCAGGACCAGATGGCTTCCCAGGGGAGTTCTACCAGACGTTTAAAGCAGAGATAATACCTATACTTCTCAAGCTATTCCAAGAAATAGAAAGGGAAGGAAAACTTCCAGACTCATTCTATGAAGCCAGTATTACTTTGATTCCTAAACCAGACAGAAACCCAGTCAAAAAAGAGAACTACAGGCCAATATCCCTGATGAATATGGATGCAAAAATTCTCAATAAGATACTAGCAAATCGAATTCAACGGCATATAAAAAGAATTATTCACCATGATCAAGTGGGATTCATTCCTGGGATGCAGGGCTGGTTTAACATTCGCAAATCAATCAACATGATACATCACATTAACAAAAAAAAAGAGAAGAACCATATGATCCTGTCAATCGATGCAGAGAAGGCCTTTGACAAAATCCAGCACCCTTTCTTAATAAAAGCCCTTGAGAAAGTCAGGATAGAAGGAACATACTTAAAGATCATAAAAGCCATTTATGAAAAGCCCACATCTAACATCATCCTCAACGGGGAAAAACTGAGAGCTTTTTCCCTGAGATCAGGAACACGACAAGGATGCCCACTCTCACCGCTGCTGTTTAACATAGTGCTGGAAGTTCTAGCATCAGCAATCAGACAACAAAAGGAAATCAAAGGCATCCAAATTGGCAAAGATGAAGTCAAGCTTTCTCTTTTTGCAGATGACATGATATTATACATGGAAAATCCGATAGACTCCACCAAAAGTCTGCTAGAACTGATACAGGAATTCAGCAAAGTTGCAGGATACAAAATCAATGTACAGAAATCAGTTGCATTCTTATACACTAACAATGAAGCAACAGAAAGACAAATAAAGAAACTGATCCCATTCGCAATTGCACCAAGAAGCATAAAATACCTAGGAATAAATCTAACCAAAGATGTAAAGGATCTGTATGCTGAAAACTATAGAAAGCTTATGAAGGAAATTGAAGAAGATTTAAAGAAATGGAAAGACATTCCCTGCTCATGGATTGGAAAAATAAATATTGTCAAAATGTCAATACTACCCAAAGCTATCTACACATTCAATGCAATCCCAATCAAAATTGCACCAGCATTCTTCTCGAAACTAGAACAAGCAATCCTAAAATTCATATGGAACCACAAAAGGCCCCGAATAGCCAAAGGAATTTTGAAGAAGAAGACCAAAGCAGGAGGCATCACAATCCCAGACTTTAGCCTCTACTACAAAGCTGTCATCATCAAGACAGCATGGTATTGGCACAAAAACAGACACATAGACCAATGGAATAGAATAGAAACCCCAGAACTAGACCCACAAACGTATGGCCAACTCATCTTTCACAAAGCAGGAAAGAACATCCAATGGAAAAAAGACAGCCTCTTTAACAAATGGTGCTGGGAGAAGTGGACAGCAACATGCAGAAGGTTGAAACTAGACCACTTTCTCACACCATTCACAAAAATAAACTCCAAATGGATAAAGGACCTAAATGTGAGACAGGAAACCATCAAAACCTTAGAGGAGAAAGCAGGAAAAGACCTCTCTGACCTCAGCCGTAGCAATCTCTTACTCGACACATCCCCAAAGGCAAGGGAATTAAAAGCAAAAGTGAATTACTGGGACCTTATGAAGATGAAAAGCTTCTGCACAGCAAAGGAAACAACCAACAAAACGAAAAGGCAACCAACGGAATGGGAAAAGATATTCGCAAATGACATATCCGACAAAGGGCTAGTATCCAAAATCTATAAAGAGCTCACCAAACTCCACACCCGAAAAACAAATAACCCAGTGAAGAAATGGGCAGAAAACATGAATAGACACTTCTCTAAAGAAGACATCCGGATGGCCAACAGGCACATGAAAAGATGTTCAGCGTCGCTCCTTATCAGGGAAATACAAATCAAAACCACACTCAGGTATCACCCCACGCCAGTCAGAGTGGCCAAAATGAACAAATCAGGAGACTATAGATGCTGGAGAGGATGTGGAGAAACGGGAACCCTCTTGCACTGTTGGTGGGAATGCAAATTGGTGCAGCCGCTCTGGAAAGCAGTGTGGAGGTTCCTCAGAAAATTAAAAATAGACCTACCCTATGACCCAGCAATAGCACTGCTAGGAATTTATCCAAGGGATACAGGAGTACTGATGCATAGGGCCACTTGTACCCCAATGTTCATAGCAGCACTCTCAACAATAGCCAAATTATGGAAAGAGCCTAAATGTCCATCAACTGATGAATGGATAAAGAAATTGTGGTTTATATACACAATGGAGTACTATGTGGCAATGAGAAAAAATGAAATATGGCCTTTTGTAGCAACGTGGATGGAACTGGAGAGTGTGATGCTAAGTGAAATAAGTCATACAGAGAAAGACAGATACCATATGGTTTCACTCTTATGTGGACCCTGAGAAATTAACAGGAACCCATGGGGGAGGGGAAGGAAAAAAACAAACAGGTTAGAGTGGGAGAGAGCCAAAGCATAAGAGACTGTTAAAAACTGAGAACAAACTGAGGGTTGATGGGGGGTGGGAGGGAGGAGAGGGTGGGTGATGGGTATTGAGGAGGGCACCTTTTGGGATGAGCACTGGGTGTTGTATGGAAACCAATTTGTCAATAAATTTCATATTAAAAAAAAAAGACTTTAAATAATGTATTTAAAAAATAAAGGACAAGAATTCAACCAGATGAATTTGAAGATCTAATCAGTTTCATTAGCAATAAATTAAAGCAATAATCAGACAGCACCCCAAGTAGAAAGCAGAGAGGAGATCTGAGGAGCCATACCAAATGGCAGGTTTTTATAGGAAGGAGTGTAGAGCAAGACACTTATTAGCAAAAGAAAACAAAAGATTGTTCCAGGCAAGGTCACGTTCCCTTGGAGAAGGTCAAGGGATCTTACTAGGTGGATTACATCATCTTCCTTTGGAGGATGGAGAGGGCCCATGTCATAGAATACCTCACTAGTACTGATCAGAAGGTTCCTGATTGACAGTTTAAGACTGACATTTCTGAAGAAGTTGAAACTGTAATTAGGTTAGATATTAAGCCCCAGTTTGGTGACTTAGCCTAGTTCAAGTGACACCATTTTAGGCCTGTAGTTTTCTTTTTAACAGATGAGAGTGCCTGATATTAAACTTTTGATGGCTGAGAGCACCATTTCAAAGATATCCATCTGGAATAAACACATTGCTAGCCACACAACTATATCAGGAACCTCTTGAACTCAATGAAGGCAGACCCCTGGATCCATGGTCTCTCTCCAGAACCTTGCTGTGTTGCCCTTGGACATTCTGTACATCCTCCAGGACCTATGTGTAATGAAACTTGTTTTCTCGGAGTTCCCTGATGGTTGTTGCTGAGGTGTATCCTTCAATCCTAACAAGAACCACAAGGTCTGGGTCAGCCACAACACGGGCTCTGATCAAGGAAACATGGGTGGGGGCTCGTCACAAGCAGCGTGGGCCCAGATGACTGCCCCAGGCATTTCCAGCCCAAGACATGGCTATTGGTAGGCTGAGACCACCAGGGAATCGGTCACCCACTCCAGCCTGCATCTGTGGGGCTGAAGATGAGTGACGAAGAGCCCACCACCATGCTGATTAAAATGGTTTTATGTCTGTGACTACTCACTCCATCTCATCGTCCACCATGTTTCCCCTTCTTTCCTTTTCCTCCATTTCCTCTTTCCTTTTCCTCCTAGACAACTATTCAAAACTCTTTACTTCCTCCTTCAAATTCCAACTCCTTCCCTATCATCCTTCTCAGCTAATATTCTTGCTCCACATTTCATCGGGAAAATGAGAGGAAACAGCAGAAAACCTCACAAGGCCCACTACCTATCTCCCTGAACTGCTGCCTGAGTACCTTTCTTCTTGTAACTGTGGGTCAACCAGCCATGCGCTTCTCTGGGCCCCTCTTTGTTTCTACAAAAAATCATCTCCTCTTCCCTGTTTTAGGAATTATTCCAGTAATTCCCTCCCCTCTTTTACATCAACAGGTTTTCTTTTCCCTTCGATACACAAAGGGGCCAAAATTTCATCCATCTTAGGAAAGCCCTCTGACCCTCCAACCCCCTCCAACTAACTTCTCTAAGTTCTGCCTATTCACACTGACTCCAACACCAATTCTCCCCACATCCTTCCTTGAACCTGCGCTAGTGAGGTCTTTTTTTTTTAAGTTTTTTTTTTTATTGAGGTAACATTCACATAACATAAAATTCACCATTTTAACCATTTTAATTATTTTAAAGTATACAGTTCAGGGGCTTTTATTCATAATAATTGTGCAGTTATCACCACTAATTCCAAAACATTATCACCCCATTATAACCCATAAACCCATTATATATAAAACCATAAATTATATAAAACCCATAACCATTATATATCACTCCCTTTCTCTGCTCCTCCTTGGACTCTGGCAACCACTAATCTCCTTCCCATCTCTATAGATTTCCCTATTTTGGATATTTCCCATAAGTGGAATCATACAATATATGGTCTTCTGTGCTTGACTTCTTTCACTTGGCATAATGTTTTCAAGATTCCTTCATGTTGTAGCACATATCAGAACTTTTTTTTTCTCTTTCATACCCTTACCACTCCACTGAAAGTGCATATATCAAGAATGACCTCGTATTGTTAAATCCAACATTTAATTTTTCTTCCTTATCATACCTGACATGGCAGTAATATTGAAACTAGTCGATCACTCAATCTTTCTTGAAACGTTTTCTTCACTAGGTTCTAGAACATAATGCTCTCCTGGTTTTCCTCGTAAATTACTGGCTGTTCATTCTCAGTCACCTTTGCTGGTTTTTCCTCATCTCCACATGACACAAACATGAGGGGGCTCTAGACCTCAGTCCTTGGATTCCCTTCTCTACACCATAATCTTGTTAATATCACCTCATCTCATGCCTTTAAAACATTTCCTTCTTATCAAATTATATTTTAGGCCTAGTTTCACTGGTCTCCAATATAGACATCCTGTTGCTGTCTTGGCCCTTTCACTTGAAGAGCTAACATGTATCTCAACAGAAATAGGTCTAAAATTAAACTTCTGATTCTTTCCTCCAAAGCTTCTCCTCCCACTTTCCTCCCCATCTCAGTTCGTGATAATTCCATCCAACCTATTTCAGGAGGAAATCTGGATCCATGACCCATCTCTCGCTCTCACCCATCACGCGATTCATCAGCAAAGCTTTGCTTTCTCTATAGAACACATCCAGAATCTCATTACATCCTACTGCCTCTGCTACTACTACCAATTCTGACTCAAGGAATATCACTCTTTCTGGATTACAGTAATAACTTTGTATTTTGCTCCCTTGTTGCTGCCCTTGTCTCCCTCTGACCTTTAAATATATGAGTCAGATCACATCTCCTCGGCTCAACATCGTTACATGGGTTTCTGTCCTTCATGATATAAATACAGAAGTCCTCACCATGATCTTCCTCATACAGACAAAGCTGACTCTTGCCTTGAAACCTTTGTATTTATAGTTCCTTCCAAAATATGCATGGCTTTCTCCCTCAACTCCTTGGGGTTTTTTTTTGTTGTTGTTGTTTAGAAACATCTTTTCCATGTGACCATGCCTGACTAAAACTTCACTTTACCTTCATCTATGGCTCTTCTTATCTTGGCTTTCTGCTCTATTGTTCCCCACAGCACATATCACCACTTGACATAGTTTTTTTTGTATTTGCTTAGTATCTTTCTCCCTTTGACTAAAATGTAAGTTCCATGAACACAGGGATTGGTGTTTGTTTTTCGTTGCTGTCTCCCCATTGTCTGAAATAACTCTTGGCACAACGTAAGTGTCCAATATATAGTTGTTTAAGGAAGGAATAAATATAATTCAACAAAATACTTGACAATATCATACATCCTATGTAAAGTGCTTACATTTTTATTTGGAATACAATTGAAGCAACTGGTTATGAAACAATTTATGAATAACACCCATAAGCTGATTTCTTATAATAGGAGCTTACAAATAATGAATATGCAAAGCCTTTGAATGTAAGATCCTCTGAAAATAAAACTGCATATGCAATTAAGGGAGTGTAGGTAATAAATGAAGCTAAGATTGCACAATAACAATTAACATGAAACAATTAAAACTGTAATTTTTCTTGATTCACATAATAGCTGCGGATCTTCTACTTCCTGGAGCTAAATAATTAAGTATTGGCCATAGTTCAATTAAATGTCGTATATTATCTCTAATTTTTCACTATTTATACAAGAAAAAAAATTCACAAAAGTACTATAAACAAAAATAGCAAAATAGTCAAGTATCAATTGCATGATATTAACAACATAGCTTGTGTCAATTGGTATTAAATATCTTTCACCAATGTCAACCATTTTTACTACGTTCATTCCCCAAACTGGAATTTGTAACCGTAAAAACAGTAGATGGGGGTATAAGTTGACAGTTAATCTTCTGGACACTTCTTTTTCTTTTAGTGCATTCAATCTCAGAGCTCAATACTATTTCAAGAAGTCAGTTATCTATATTTACATTCATACGCATTTTTCCTACATCCCCACCCTCTTTCTATCTCATTCTTACATTGCACCACAGTCTAGCAGCAGAAAATTACTTTGAGGATTTTAAAATCCTCCATCCATGATACATGATCATCAGGATGAAGCTTTGCCAACGTTTCAAGGTCTCTATACCAATGAAGCCACATTTCCTTCAAACCTTATCTTGTACAAGCAGGTTGTATAAAATTGGCCAGACTCTCTCTCAGATGGTAGAGAATGAAGTGCAAGTCTCAAGGCCATTGCAGTAAAAGTTATAACTGGCACCCACTTTTGACTCCAGGGACTTAGGACAATTTCTTTGTCAATGTTCTTAAATTAATTATGAATTTCAAGGGACAGTTATTAGATCTTAAAAGGTAACTAGAAATTAATAGGACAAAAAAAGGTAACTAGGTCCTTAGTTATTTAGCTGCATAATATGTATGCACCATTCAGGTTCTCATTAAAGGATGATTTGTATATTTGGGGCCTTCATAAATGAGACTAACACAGTGTCCTGGCAAACCAATCTAAAATTCTTCAGAGTATATTCACAATATTCTGATTATGAACCATAGCATGCAATTTTTATAAAAAATGATAATAAGCAATTTATTCAAGAATCAATGTCATTCAAGAATCAGTGACTAAACACATATGTATTCACAGTCACGAAGCTCGACTTTTTTTCACACGTGCTACTTTGGTAAAGTCTAAAAAGATTCTCCTTTCAATGAAGGTGCAGCGAATTTTCTTGGAAAAGGGCAGTATTTAGCATGATACTGTTTGAAGGTGTGGGCATAATCTAAAAGATTTCCCTAATATTAGAAAAAGAATTTAGTTGAATTTTCCAACTCACAAAGAGTTCTGAAACCATAAAGATGCCTATACCTATACTGTAAGCACTTATATAAAGTTTACATGTTTACGATAAAGAGAAATATGTAGAACAAAACTAGAAAGTTGTGCTTTTTCCTTAACGGTAATACTACCAAGGGCTCTGTGTAGCAGCTTCCTCACCATGAGAATCTTTTCAGCTTTAAAAAGTACTATTTCTTCTTTAAATTTATTTAACTTAACATACAGTAAAATCCATCCTTTGGGTTATTCAGTTCTATGAGTTTTGACAAACATAGACCCATGATCTTTCAATCAATCAATACTCCATTTATTTAGTCAGGTATTCTTGATGTCTTTGATCATTATTTTGTAGGCTTCAGAATACAAATCCAGCACATATTTTGTTAGATTTATATATAAAAATTTACTTTGATTGTATTACAAATGGCGTCATTTTTCTAATGTCAGTTTTCAGGTGTTCATTGCCATTAAATAGAAATACAACTGATTTTATACTGACTTTGTATACTGCTACTGTGATAAAAATAAAATAATTTTAAAATAATTTTTATTTATTTAAAAATAAATTCTGTGATATTTTATCCATAGACAATCACGTTATCTGCAAATACGGCAAGATTTATTTCTTCTGTTGCAACTGTATGTGTATTCCTTTACTTACATGTCTTGCCTTATTGCATTGGCTGGGATTTCCAGTAGGTCTTGAATACAAGTGGTAAGAGTGGACATCACTGCCTACTTCTCAGTTTTAGAGGTGAAACACTCATTCATTATGGGTATGATGTTAACTGTTTGATCTTTGTATATGCTCTTTATTAGGTTAAAGATGTTAATAGTTTGCTGAGGTTTTTAATCATGGCTGTTTGTTGAATTTTGTCAAGTGCTTTTTCTGCATCTACTGAAATCATCACATGCTTTTCTTCTTTTGTCTGATTACATGGTAAATGATATTGATTGCTTTCTAAACATTGGACCAGTTTAGATGATTGTAATGTAATCTCCTGGATGACTGTAATGTAATCTCTTTCTAATGTATTACTGGATTCCATTTGCTAATATTGTGATAAAGATTTTTTTTGTGAAAGAAATGTTGGTCTGTAGCTTTCTTTTCTTATAATCTTTTTGTTCAGTTTTGGTGTTAGGGCAAAGTTGCCTTTATAGAATAAGGTAACAAGTATTATCTTCCCTTATATTTTCTGAAATAGAATGTATAAAACTGGTGTTATTTTTTCCCCTAAATATTTAATACAATTTTCCAGTGAAACCATGTGGTCCAGGAGTTTTCTTTAATGGAAGATTTAAGGTACGTGTCCTATTAATAAACATAAAACTATTCAAATTATCACTTTCTTCTTGAATGGCTTTTGATTATTTGTGACTTTCAAGGAATTTGTTCATTTCACAGACATTGTTAGATCTATGTACAGAGTTTTTGTAGTATTTCCTAATTACTATTATCCTCTAATACCTGTAGAGTCTTTAATGTTAGCTCTATTTCATTCCAAATTAGGTAATATGTGTCTTTCCTCTTTTTGTCTTGGTCAATCCAGCTAGAACTTTATCATTTTTTATTTACCTCTTCAAAGAACCAGCTTTTGGCTTCAATAATTTTCTCTACTACTTTCTCATTTTAAATTCCATTATTTATTGTCTCTATATGTATTATTTTCCCACTGTTTGATTTAGCTTTTATATGTTCTTCTTTTTCTACTTTCATTAGATGAATAGTTAAATTTACAGGCTTGAGACCTTTTCTTTCCTAACAAAAAAATTTATATCTATTAATTTTTTCCTCAGCACTGCTTTAGCTATCTTACACAAATTTTAGTAAGTTATATTTTCATTTTCTTTCAGTTCAAAATATTTGGTTCTTTCAAAGTATGTTTTATTTAAATTTGTGACATTTAATTTCCAAATGATTGTGGATGTCCCAGATTTGTAGTTTAATTTCATTTTGCTCAGAGGATATATTTTATACCATTTCAATTGTTTTAACATTCTTAAGGTTTGTTCTGTGGCCCCAGTAGTACTGCTAAGCCATATTGGAGCCTGGAAAATTCAGTAATACTAATACTATCTTCATTTAACATTTTTATATTTTGTTTATCATTGATTTTTTCATTAATTGTGAGCTTTTAATGTGTGGTATTAAAATGTTACTTATCTTAATTAGCACTTGTCTTACCCTGCTTGGGCTGCTATAACAAAGTACCTAGACTGGATGGCTTAAGGAGCAAAAATTTACATTCTCACAGTTCTGGAGGCAGGAAGTACAAGATGAAGTTGCCAGCATGTCTGACTTCTCGTAAGGGTCTTCTTTCTGGCTTGCACTTGGCTACCTTCTCACTGTGACCCTCACATGACAGAAGGACAGGGAGAGAATAAGAGAGAGGATGACAGAAAGACAGGGGTGGCGGGGAGGGAGAGAGAAAGCGAGAGCGAGATCTCCTCTTCTTATAAGGCCACGGTTCTATTAGATTAGGACCCCACCTGTATGATCTAATTTAATCTTAACTACCTAAGACACTATCACCAATATAGTCACATTGGGGTCTAGAGTTTCAACATATGAAATTTGGAGGGGGGCACAATTTGGTCCATAACAAATTTTTAGTGTCCCCTTAAATTCTGCATCTGGGGGAGGATCTCCCATGCCTCCTTGAGTCTTGCCACTGGGCCCAGGCTATAGTCTTAAGTTTACTAGTGAACGTTCAGCATGCACTGAAAAGAAGAAGTATTCTGCTATAGTTTTAAATTACTTGTTTAAAATGTCAATTATATCAAGTAGGTAGATAATTTTCTGCCTTTCCATAGATTGCCTTTTCATTTTGTTTCCTGTTTGTCTCTTTTGCTGTGCAGAAGCTTTTTAGTTTGATGTCTAGTCCCACTTGCTGATTTTTTTCTTTTGTTGCTCGTGATTTTGGTGTCACATCCAAACAAGAAAAAAAGTTGCCTAGGTTAATGTCCTAGAAATTTTCTCCTATGCTTTTTTCTAAGAGGTTTATGGTTTCAGGTCTTATGTATAAGTCTTTAATCAATTTAGGGTTAATTTTCATTAGTGGTATAAGGGTTCAATTATCCCAGCACCATTTATTGAAGAGACTATCCTTTCTCCATTAAGTATTCTTGACTCACTATCAAATGTTAGTTGGTCGATATGCAGTGTTTTATTTCTGGGTTTTCTATTCTGTTTCATTGGTCTGTGTGTCATTTTTAATGCCCATATCAAACTGTTTTAATTAGTATAGTTTTGTAGTATAATTTAAAATCAGGAAGTATAATACTTTGCTGTTCTTTCTCAGAATTGCCTTGGCTATCTGGGCTCTTTTGTGGTTCCACAGAAATTTTAGAGTTTTTTCCCCCACAGGTTTTGCAAATTCTTGCTGACTTTTTTCTATACTTTTTCTGTTGATTCCTGAAAGATGTGTATGCAAGTCTCCTTGTATAATTGTAGGTTTGTCTATTTTTCCTTTTAGTTCTAACAGTTTTACTTCATGTGTTTTGGAGTACTGCTTTCAGGTGCGTACATATTTAAGACTGTTCTGTTTTCTTAATGAATTTACCCTTTTATCATTATATAATGTTCTTCTCTATGCCTATTAATTTTCCTTGTTCTGAAGCACATTTTTACATTAATATAGCCATTCACCCTCCTTTTAATTACATTGCTTAATGTATCTCTTTTAATATCTTTAGGGTTTTTTTAGTTGCTCATTTATTCTTTTTTTTTAAAGTGTAGTTGAAACACAATGTTACAAGAGTTTCAAGTGTATGACACACAGATTCAGCAACTCTCTACATTATGCTCACAAGTGTAGCTACCATCTGTCACCATACAACACTATTAAAATACAATTGACTATATTCCCTGTTGTACTTTTTAACTTCATGATTTATTCATTCCGTAATGGAAGCCTGTACCTGCCACTCCTCTTCACCCATTTTATCCGTCCTTCTATCCCCTGACACCCATCAATTTGTTCTCTGTATTTATGGATATTTTCTGTTTTTTTTTTATTCATTTGTTTTATTTTGCTTAGATTCTACGTATTTTCCTTTCTTAGTCTGACTTATTCACTTAGCATAATACCTTCTAGTTCCATCCATGTTGTCACAAATAGCAAGATCCCATCCTTTGCTGTACCATCCTTTGTTATAGCTGCATAATATTCATATATATATCAATATATATATGATCATATATATCAATATATATGATCAATATATATACGATCAATATATATATGATCGATACATAATCATCTTTATAAATGTTATACCATCCTTTGTTATAGCTCCATAATATTCATATATATACATATAAAATCATATTTATCCATTTATTGATGGACACAGGTTGCCTCCATATCTTGGCTAATGCAAATAATGCTGCGATAAACATAGGGGTGCATAGATCTTTTCAAATTAGTGTTTTTTTTACATTGGGTAAATATCCAGTAGTGAAATTACTGGATTGTATGGTACTTCTTTTTAATATTTTGAGGAATTTCCATACTGTTTTCCACAGTGGCTGCACCAATTTATGTTTCTACCAACAGCGCATGAGAGTTCTTTTTTCTCCACATCTTCATCAATACTTGTTATTTCTTGTCATTTTGGATTTTAGCCATTCTGACAGGTGTAAATGATATTTCACTACAGTTTTTGATTTCCACTTCCTGGATGATTAGTGATGAGCATTTTTCATGTGTCTGTTCGCCATTTGTATGTTTTCTTTGGAAAAATGTCTATTCAGGTCCTCTGCCCATTTATTAATTGGATCATTTGTCTTTTTGACTGTTGAGTTGTATAAGCTCTTTGCATATTTTGATATTAACCCTTTATTGAATATATTATTTGCAAATATCTTTTTCTATTCATTAGGTTGCCTTTATATTTTGTTGATGGTCTCCTTCACTGAGCAAAATCTTTTTATTTTTTGTGTAGCCCAAATAATTTATTTTTGTTTTTGTTTCCCTTGTCTAAGAAGACGTAACTAGGAAAACACTGCAAAGGCCAATGTCAAAGACATTACTACCTATGTTTACTTCTATGAAATTAATGGCTTCATGTCTCTTATTTAGGTCTTTACTCCATTTTGAGTTCATTTTTGTATTACGGTGTAAGAAAGTGATCCAGTTTCGTTCTTTTGCATGTAGCTGTCCAGTTTTCCCAGCACCATTTATTGAAGAGGCTATCTTCTCCCCATTGCATATTCTTCTTCCTTCCTTTGACATAGATTCATTAACTATATTTGAATCCCTTAACTTTTAATTAATCTATATCATTATTTTTTAAATGAGCTTTTGTAGTCAAAATGTAGTTATTTCTTATCTTTTATCTAATCTGACAACCTCTGTCTTCTAAAAGGAATATAAATGCCACTTACATTTAATGTAATTATTTTATCATCATAAGTAATTTATTATTATTTAAATTATTAAATAGTAATTTATTATCATATAACATTAATAATATAATAATTAAAATTATTTTTTTCAGTTTGTCTCTTCTCCACTTATTACCCATTATACTCTTTGCCACCACCCTGCTATCATTTCTGCCTTCACCATCTGTTTTTATTTGTCTCTAATGGATTATTTCAATATTTTAATATTTTTATGCTCAATTTTAATGTATCTATTGTCCTTTATATATGCCTGTTTAGCATTCACTACAGGCACAATAATATGCACACCTCAGTTTAACACTGTACATAGAGTTTGTTAACATTTTAAATAAAATGTAGGAGTCTTAAACCTATGGATTTCTACACTCCCAACTTTATGATATACTTGTCACATATCTTACATCTACATATTTTGAACCCACCAAAAGGGTGGTCAAATATCTGCTTTCAAGAGTCCCGTGTACATTAAAATCTTTACAGAAGAACATTCCATTATATTTACTCTGATATTTATGACTTCGGCTTTTTTGTTTTTTGTTTTCAATAGGCTCTACACCCAGCATGGAGCCCAACACTGGGCTCAAATTCATGACCTTGAGATCAAGATTCAGAAACTTAACTGACTGAGCCACCGAGGCGCCCTCAGTTGTTCTTTCTTTCTTTCTTTCTTTCTTTCTTTCTTTCTTTCTTCCTACTGATACATTTACCTCTGATATTTTCTTTGTTCAGCCTGCAAACTAGCTTGCGTTAGCATTTCTTTCAAAATAAATTTGGTGATGAAGTCTATTACTTTCTCTTGATCTGAGAATGTCTTTATTTTTCTTCAATTCCTGAAGGATATTTTCAATGGATATAGAATTCAGAGTTACTTGGTTTTAGCATTTTAAAAATGCATCCCTATATTCTGGCTTCCATACTGATGGAAAAACTATAGGCTTACAGAAAACGTACAGACTACCATCTCTCCGAAGAAGAAACTGCAGTGGCTACAGATGAGAAAGAACTCATATGCCATAGAATTAGTTCAGGAAAGCCTCTATATTAGTTTGCTAGGGCTGCCATCACAAAGCACCACAGATCTGGTGGCTTAAACAATATAAATTTACTTTCTCATGATTTGGGAAGCTAGAAGTCCAAGATCAAGGTGTCAGCAAGATTGGTTGCTTCCGAGGGCTGCTCCCTTGGGTTTGCAGATGACCATCTTCTCCCTGGGCTTTCCCACGGTCTTCCCTCTGTGTGTTTGTTTGAATCTCCCCTTCTTAGAAGGACACCAGTCATTTTAGATTAGTACCCACCCATGTGACCCCATTTTAACTTAATTTACCTCTTTAAAGACCCCATCTACAAATACATTTGCATTCTGAGGTACTGGGGGTTAGGACTTCAATATATGAATTTTGGAGGGTGGACATAATTCGGCTCATAACAGTCACTGAACAAACAGTAACAATAAAAACAATAATAACAGCAAGAATATGTTCCTGAATGGCATGTGTTATTTATCTTTGTTCACTTTTAACAGTTTTTCTGTACTGTTGATTCTCAGAAGTTTGATTATGACGTGTGTGGGCATGGTTTTTATTTCAATTTTCCTGGTTGGGGTTTGTTGAGAAATCCTTGGAATTGTGATGGCCATGAAAACCAGCAGCCCAGGAGCTTCATTTTGGCTTTATTTGACCTGATTCTGAGCTCATTCATCAAAAAGAGCTTTTTCCCAAAGGCAATTAGTTGATACCAGAGCTACCTGGAGACAGCCATTGCAAACTGGGGCAAACAAAGAGCTGACCAAAACAACTTAAAGGAAAAAGTCATAGAAGGAGACGTCCAAGGGGGGCTTTGAGAAGCTCTGACATATCCCAGGATATATAGGAAGCAGAGAGAAAGTGCAAGTTTATGCACATGCCCAAGAAAGACCCTTGAAGACTCTATTCTCCCATGTGTGGGTGACCTTGAGACTCTGCACAAGCAGGAAGTGAATGTTGAGGCAGGGTGGAAAAAACAAACTATCTGACCTGCGTTAATGGCATGCTCCCATGCCACACTGAGCCATTCAGCACTGCTACAATTTAGTTCATTACTAAGACAACAAGTGATTACTACATTTGAGCAGTTATTAATTTCTCCTCCCACTGATTCTAACATTCTTACTTTAAAATATAGCTTTCATTATTACTTAGGAATGTAAAGGCCAACACATCAGAAGATAACTACCATTGAGAAGATAGTTTGTTTTCCTCACAGACTCCAAGAAGATGGGGTACACCATGCAATGAGTTAGAGGTGGGCGGAAGTACATGGGAAAACACCAGGGTTAGTCAGGAGGCAGAGGGAGAGAGGGCAAGTATGGGCAAGAGCATTTCTTGTGGATTTTGGGGAAGGAACTGGTAAGGTAGGGTATGTAGGCTTAGAATTGTCTGGTGGGAATAATTTCAGCATGCTCTAGGGTGGAAGGGACTGTCCTTTATTGTCTGGTACCTTGCTATTATAGGATGAATCATCTCCCCATGACCCACCAATTCATATGTTGAAGTCCAACCCCCCACTACCTCATTATGTGACCATAGAGACAGGGTGTGTAAGGGGGTAACTAAGATAAAATGAGGTCATGTGGGTGGGCCTTAATTGAATATGACTGTCCTTATAAGAAGAAGAGTTTAAGAGACAGATACACACAGAGGGAATACCATGTGACAACAGGGACTAGATTGCCATCCACAAGCAAAAGAAAGCAAACTTGTTGAAATCTTGATTTTGGACTTCTAGCTTCCAGAATCATGAGAATATAAATTTCTGTTGCTTAAACCACCCAGTTGGAGTTATTCTGTTATGGTAGCCCAAGGATACTAATACAGCGACCCTGGGGTGATTATGGCAGGTGCAAAGTGCCCAGAGTGTGAGAGCCTGAAGAGGTGGTTGGGGATAGGGGCCCTGGATGGGTTGGTTTGCATTTGTAGGGTGAGCTGTTTTTTGTAGCTCTAGGAATTGGCTAACCCTGGAAGAGACAGTCTCTCCAGGGTCAGCAAGGCCCTCAAATATCAAAGCATCAGAATATGGAAAATAAAAGGTATGGTTCATCGAATTCTCTCTAGTTTTAAAAAAAATCAGAACAAAATCTTGAAAGCACAATAGTTTGAAGACATAAAAAAATATAAAGAAGTCTTGTCAGTATACCTTACCATCTTAAACAAAAACCTTTTTATAAACCAAAATGATCTATCAAAAGATAACTATATTAGAGCATTCATTTCCAACTATTACTCCTTCCTAAGTACTATTTTTCTGCTACAAAATGACAAAAACGTCTATTTTGCACTAAAATATAGAAAATGCTTGGTCCAGATTAAATCTCAGATAAAATCACATTAAGTAGCTTGGGGACATACCTTCATTTTTGATGTTAAAACAGAAACTGAAAAATCACATATATTCTTAGCATAAATATAAGTCCTGCTAAAAAAAAATAGTCCCATGATATTCTATTTAAATCTGTGTTCTGTGAAATGGAGCATATATAGCTCAGAGAAAAGAAGAATTTATTTGAATTCCTGAATAGTTGGGTTCTTAGAGGACTGTAAAGGAGGAAGTTGGACTGGTGTGCGAGAGCAGGGTCACGGTGAGCTTAGAAATTCGAATTTTTGAGAATCCATTAGAAATCTGAATTCTATCCTGGAGGCAATGAGAGTGACTGACAGATTTTAACAAAGTAGAGACTGGTCATATTTGCATGTTAGAAAGTATAATCTGGTGGACAGTAGATAGTACTGGATGGTAGAGTTGAATAGATCGAAACCAGAAGTTTTTAAAATTCAGCAGGAAAAAAATATGCCCTTAAATGAAATCGTGGTTGGATACATAATAATAATAAATAGGGCAGATAATTTGAAAAATATAAGGACACGTCCTCAATACTATTTTTTGACCAAATTAATACAGGGGAAAGAAGAGAGGAGAATGATTTAAGAATGACCGATCCCTAGACTACTAAGTGAGACCAGATGTCAATAATCTAAAAAGGGAAATATAGGCAAGGCAAGATATTTTGGAAAAAAACTGAAATTTACTTCTAAATAAGCTGATGTTGAGTTTCTCTGGAGAATATGTTTGCTCACTCAATTCATAAACCTGTTCTCCTTGCCTGCCTCTATTACAGAGGCTAAATCCAAATACTCAATTTTATTAGTCTCCCTAGCAACCAAGGTTACCACGTGACAATCACCTAGCCAATGGCATGGCCAAACACATTGCCCTTTCCCACTTCTGTCTTCCTCCTACCTTGGATGTGAGATGTATAGAATCTCAACAGTCACTTTAAGAACATAAGGTGACAAGCATGAAGCAAATACCAAGGAAATCCCTTAGTCCTTGACTTTAATAGTATTAGAGTTGAAAATCTATGCCATAACTGTCCATCTCCTCTGTTTTCTTAAGTCACCTAGGAAAACTTGTCTCTTTTCTGGCATCCAAATGCATTCCTAACTCCACCCTCCACTTGATTAAGATTTCTGACGGTGATGTCTGGAAGACGTTGAGTGGGCTTCTGCCCCCATGTCTCAGATGCACCCTGATCGTCACCATCAGGACTGCATGAGACTGAAACCACTGATTCTGGTCAGCTGGAACTCTGTCTCAGGGCAGTCACTGTGAGTGTAGCAACCCAGGGACCAGGCTGTGGGGCATACAAATGCTAGTTTGGTTCTTAAACCCAAGGTCAGCTGGCTTCACCAAAAGTGTCCTGAGTGCCTTATTTAAAATGTAGGCCTTATCCTCAGTGATTCCCATCTAGCAAGTTTGGAGTAAAGCCCAGAATCAATCACTCCTCTTTGTGATTCTGGTGACTGACTAGGGTTAGTCTATCATGATAGCATCTGAACTTGACTGGAGAGCATCATTTGCAAATTTAATGTTATATAATTTTACCGTATCTCACATTCCTACCATGTACGAAATGCAACTCCATCCATGTGCTAATCCTATTCCATGACACTTTATTCTTTTTCTCCGTTATTAATCCTCATGCTGCTGTGTTTTCCTCCCAAAAGTTTAAATGTGCCATCAACCCTCATTCTATTTGAAGAACAAAAAATTAAAACTCCTTGCACCCTCACCTTCAAAGAACATACTGTGTGATCCTACCTAAGTAAATAGGTAGGATCCTACCTAAATGAATACTGGCTTTTTTTCTTTTTAATTTTTTTAATGTTTATTTTTTGAGAGAGAGAGAGAAAGAGACACAGTGTGACAGGGGAGGGGCAAAGAGAGAGGGGTCCACAAAATCCAAAGCAGGCTCCAGGCTCTGAGCTGTCAGCCCAGAGCCCCATGCAGGTGCCCCATGCAGGTGGGGCTCGAACCCACGAGCAGTGAGATCAATATACTGGCTTTTTTTAACAACAGACTAATTCCTTTGCAATTGTCCCAAGGGATGGCATTCTTTCCCAATGCCCCATAAAACACAAGGCCTACAATTAAAGTTGCCACTCTTCTAAATCCCCAGTGTCGATTCATTTGTTCTCCCATGTGTAGAAATATCTTGGCTCCTAACACACAACTTACTTCCCTAGATCTAGGTTCGTGAATCCATATTCATGGAAGACTTCAGTTTGGGATGCCAAAATCTTCTCTAGCCCCACACCTAGTAATGTTGTATAAATTTAATAGCCATGTGAAAAGGTTAGCCGATAACTTAGCTTTAAAATTCATGCCTCATCTTCAGTAAACTTTATTTCCCCACCACCTCAAAAACAATATGGTTATAATATTATCTGGAACTATTGTCTTAGAAATTGCAGACACCAATATTTTTCTACTTGACCACAACCTTTCATTGAATGTCCAGCTGGCTGATGCTCTCACTCCTGTGACCACTGCTTTTTCACTTCTATAGTGATTTTATAGAGCTCTTTTAAGTGCTTACTAAAAACCTGGCATTTGTCTTCTGAATATTTATCACGGCCCATCTACATTGGCCTTTGTCCCAGTATATGGATCACAGGTAATTAAGGAAATGGCTTTGGTTCCCAGGTCCAGAGATGCAGAGAAAGGTCATATCTGAAATGATAGCAGAGTCCTATTACAGGCGATGTCAAGTCCCAGGCACAACCCCAGCATGCTCCTGTGTACGTCTGTAATGCAAACAAAGCTTCATAGCAGCGGCCAGTTCCTAATTTTCCTTGCAATGAGGCAAGTCCAGCCAACAGCTGACCTCATTCCTTATTTTCTTTTGGGTTGATTAAGCTAGCCTGAGCAATAAATAGGACTAGTTGGGGATCATTTAGTTTGGCAGACCTCAGTTTCTGCAGAAACTATAAAAATGGGATATATAAAGATACTTCTAAAATGATCACAGTTAGGAACTAGCTGCTTCAATAAAAATCAAGCATAAGCTGGCTGCTCTCTGGACCCGGGAATACCATGCAGGGTACCAGAAGAGAGAGCATTAAGGGAGACTGAGTGGTACAGTAGTCAATAGTTGAGTCTGTGCTGCTTGTAGTCAACAGTGTATTCTACACTGATACATTGCTGCCCTTCTGTTAAAGCCAATAAACGTTATCTTCTGTTGGCAAAAAGACATTATGGTTCATACTCCAATTACTTACTTCTAGGAACAGGTGGAGGTTACCATCCGCTCCTTTCAAGTTCTGCAATTCAATGTATCTATATTTCAATTTATCATATAGTGATTTCTTACCTAACATAGACTGAGAACTGATAATATAAAGATGAAAAAAATTTTTATGTGTTCCAGTGTGGAAGGGGCTGTCATTGGCTCCTATAAAACCCTACCGTGGTCAAAGTGGCAAGAGACACATTCTTATAAACACTCTTATCAGACCAGCAGAACTGCTGTTCAAAATCCAAGCATAATACAGACAGCCTTTATCAAGATTCCTTGGTCTCCTTTTAGGTAGACCAACTCATCTTTGCTGTTCTTGAAATATAATTTACACAACTACCATACTTTGTACAAAATTAGAACTTAGAAGCCTCTCTAGAAAATAGCTATCTTTATTATGCTATATCATACTACAGTATAATAACATTTAAAAAGGAAAAACGATCTATCAACTACCTATAATCATATACATATGATTCTTGTTTGAATATTAGACTAAATTAATTTTATCCTGACCAATGAATAATTTTAACATTAAACTGTTCTATTGAGACCAATGTGCCTGGTGAATTGAATATTATTCAGTTAATATAATCAAATGACCAATAATGGATAATTTTTTTAGACCTGATATATGTGGCTTATTGATCGAGTTGTTTGTCTCAAAAGAAAATAGATTATAGCTAATATCTCTCTCCATTTGTGTCTTTCAGTGGAAAAGTCAAGTCAATTCCCCAAGAAGACAATTTCAACCCTATGGAGGCCAGCTTTCACATAGTCTCCTAGAAGGCCGGAAGCTCTCCTGGTGATTTAACTGGCCGGTTTAATTTTGTAACATTGCTACAAAGTTTCAAATCTGACACTAAATTACTCCTTTAGCTCTCTATAGCATCAGAATCTGTGGGAAAGTAGACTATTTTCACTTCTAGCATAAACCTAGACATTGTTATACAATATAAAATAGCCCACTTTAAAACATCGGGCCAAAAAAAAAAAAAGCAAAGAAAGAAAGAGTAGATGAAAGTCATTACACAATGTTTAAATTGCACTGAATTTATATACACAATAAGGATCAAAATGAGAAAAAGTTCTTACCATTTGCAGGCAAACAGCCTGAACTGAAAGATATATCATCAATAGCCATGACTTCATCTTGTTCAGGAGTTGAAACTATTTGACCTTGAAAAACAACCTGCACAAGAAAAACAAGATGAAAGCACAAAGCAAGGAACATCACTGTCTCGAAGTCTTACAGCACAGAGCCTACCAATAAAAAACTTATCACTTCCTAGAAGCATTTTGGTGACCATTCCAAGTGGAAAGAGATCTAAGCATACACTCTTAAGGACCAGAAAATATAGTCATCCATGCATCTCAAATAGTATACACCAGCTCTTTAGTATTTACCGGATCTTGGACCCAGCTGCCTCTTGATCTCTGGTTTTTTGCCATTTTGCAACTGTGTCCCATTTCCACTTCTGGTTCTCAAATTTTGCTCACAGACTTGGAGGTCCTTGTGCTGCATCCTCCTGTGCATTTTCTGCTATTATGTAAACAAAACTTGGGACAGTGACTGGAGATGGTTGTTCAGCAACTTTTTATTAAAATGAGTGAACGGATACTGGGACATGAAGGCAACCCAAGTATGCACCAAGAGGAAATACTCTGGTATAATAAATCTGAGAACCTTAGAAAGAAACTACTCTCCAATTTCCTAGTTACTTAAATCCGTTGAAAATTGGTGTGTGGGTGGAGAGTTTTATCCCAACCTCACTAATGAATACCAATGACGTTTGAGTCTTAATCCATGGATGCATTAAACTTGTAGGCATTGTTTAGCCTTGTTTATGATATAAACATCTTATTATTTCAAAATGTCAGCACTGTTTTTTAACTTAACCATTAGTCTGCATATAGTGAATACAACTGACCCTAGTAGATCATTTTGCTGTGGTGCATTCTCTTTTCTTTCCTGTACAACATGATGTACTGATATATTTCCTTTCAAACCAGATGTACTAGACTATTAAAAATATGATGTGAAACACCCACAACCTATCGAGTAATGTGTCAATATGTAGCCCTAAGAAAGTCAACTTTTCTTCACATAAAACAGAATGATCACGTGACTACTTGTAAAGCAGGACCATGTTGGAAAAGACCTATCAAAGATTGCTGCGTAGGCAAAATCATCCACTTGGTTTCTAAAAAGGTGAGCGCTGGTTATACATTTGAAATAGAAAATTTTGAGCAAAAATAAATAGAATGGGAAAAGTACTTGGCAAACAGTAGTAACCAACTCCAAATGTTTTCACTCCAGATTTGTGTGATCTCTGGTAGAGACTAGATCTTTTGGGGAATACATATATGCAAGTAGGTTAAGTGTGACTAACCTTATACCACACCTAGAAGACAAGAGTTACAAAGAGTTTAGTCTCAAGGTTTATTTGTAGCACCCAGCAGATCGTTTGCAAAATCCCTTCATAGTACATAGTATCAGAATCATGAGTACAATGGGAGAGTTTTGCAAGCATACTAACTGATACTTTCTCAGTATGTATTTTTTCTCACTACTTCCAGAATTCTCTGTAAACCCAACTCCTGGGTTTATAGTTTTAGTCATTCTTTGACAGTTTCTAAAAATTTAGTTTGTAGATTCCATTTGGAAAGAAAATTAGTGGATTTTCTTTTCCAGCTTAATGCTTGAACATTATTTCTGATGTTAATATAGTTTTGGTTACTAGATTTTGGCTACTATTTGTTTTCAATGTTTATTTATTTATTTTGAGAGAGACAAGGTTGGGGCAGGGGGGGTAGGGGCAGAGAGAGATGGAGAGAGAGAACTCCAAGCAGGCTCTAGCTTTCAGCACAGAGACCAATGCGGGGCTCAAACCCATGAACCATGAGATAATGACCTGACCCGAAACCAAGAACCAGATGCTTCACTGACTGAGCCACCCAGATGTCCCTGGGCTACTCTTCATCATGGAATAATCTTATTTTGGTATTGGTGTAAGATTCAATGAATGACTTTAGTTATGTGAATCTAAGAGTTATACTTCAACCATTTTGCATCCCTTTTGTGACCTAATTTATAAACATTTAAAATCATGTTGCAATTTTGCTTTGCTGTTTCAAAAAAGCTGTTTCAGAGGGTAAGAAAGGAAAAAAAAAAGACTGCTATATAGGAATGGTTTTATGTGAGGGCAGTAGAGCATAGTGATTAAAGTATGTATTTGGAACTAGACTAATTGGGTTCAGATTCCAACTATAACACTTAATAACAACAGGACCTTGGAGAAGTTATTAACATCTCTGTACCTCAGTTTTCTTCTTTGTAAAACTGTACTGATAAAAAATAATAAATTTTTACCTATATGAAAAGATTTTCAAGGACAAATGAATTATTACATGTATATCAGCATTTAGTATATAGTTCACATTAAATAAGTATTAGCTCTTGGAGTGTCTGGGTGGCGCAGTCGGTTAAGCGTCCGACTTCAGCCAGGTCACGATCTCGCGGTCCGTGAGTTCGAGCCCCGCGTCGGGCTCTGGGCTGATGGCTCAGAGCCTGGAGCCTGCTTCCGATTCTGTGTCTCCTTCTCTCTCTGCCCCTCCCCCGTTCATGCTCTGTCTCTCTCTGTCTCAAAAATAAATAAATGTTAAAAAAAAATTTTTCAAAAAAAAATAATAAAAATAAAAATAAATAAGTATTAGCTCTTATTGTAACACAGTTATGAAAGTATTTAAGTATTAAAGTATTTAAGTAATAAAGTATTTATAAAATATTTATAAAGTATTAAGTATTACATGAGTGTTTACAGATTTCCCGTTGGATACATTCCTTTGTTCTTGCCAAACTAAGAACACACCTGTAGTAGCCATATTTAAAGAGAGAAGCAAACATTAAGTGTTAACTCATCACCAGTCTCTTCCTTCTTTCTCCACACTCTCCCCACAAACCCATCAATCTTCAGGGTTTCAACTGTCACCCAGGCTGATAAAACACAAATTTATATCCCAAAAGTCAACCTCCCCCCTGAGCTCTCTGCGCATATCTCCGCAGACTTCTGGACATTTTTACCAGATGACACAAAGTCACTTCTAAATCATAATGTTTTTCCCCTCAAACTGGACGTGTCCCTGACTCCTGTTCTCTGACAATGGCACCAGAAGACTGCCACTTCTCAATGCTCAGAACTCCAAAGCGACTTGCAGAAACACTTTCTCTTGCAGCGACATCTCCAGTCCATCAACACCTGTTAAGCTTTAAGCCCTCTCTCCACTCCATTCCTACTTCTACTCCTGTATCTTCACAGCTGATCTAATGAAAAGGCTTTTAAATTACCTTCTCGCCTTCAATTCTCTCCATCAGTTTGCAATTATGTATATTTGTTGCATTCAATTAAATTATATGTTAATTCTGTCTCACTGAAGTAAAGTTAGAGGGAAAATTGGCTGCCATTTGAGCCCACTGGTCCAGCAAGAGGAAATGTTTTTCTCAGGGAGAACATTATTTCTCCAAATGTAGGAAATTCACCATTGGGTCTGTGTAGCTATAAAACATAAGACCTATCAGGCATAACTTGATACTCTAGTTAAATATATTTAAACAGAAAGACATTCCAGAGATTTTGGCTGGGATCCTGAAAAGAAGGATGGGTTGAACTAGCTCAAGAAAGTGGAACCTGGAGATCATGTTTTTTAAAAAGCCAGAGATGTGGTTGGAAGCCATATTTGCGTATGATAGCTGTATTTCTAAGAAAAGTGATGCCTACCATTCCTTGTTTTCCTCAAAACTTTGGCAAATAATGTTTTTCCAAACATCTACCTCATTTTAACTGTTTTAGGGGAAATCAGGAAAGAATACCAAACTAGCATATAATGAAGTTAGAAGTTGGGCAACATCACAGAGGTCAAGTATGGCCTGCACTGGTCCAATAGTAAATAAGACACAAATTGCTTTCACGCGAAACGTTTTAAGAGAAGATGGCCTCTGAGGGAGGCAAGGGGTCAGCGCTCAAGCCACTTGATTTAAATTCCCGATGAAACTTTGACAGTAGCGAAATAACAGACATAAACTGACTTGAATGACACTCGTAACTACATGAACAGAAAGTCTTGTAGTTGTATTTATTGTATTAGACTTTTCTTAATTAGTAGTGTACATTCAATATAATTATCAAACGTGTGAAACAGAAAAAGATGAAAGTAATTTTTCACCATCATGTGTTCACATAGTAAATGTTTTTTTTTTCTTTTTTTTTTTTTTTTTTTTTGAGAGAGAGAGAGCACGCACAAGTGAGCAAGGAGCAGAGAGAGAGAGAGAGAGAGAGAGAGAGAGAGAGAGAGAGAATCCCATGAGGTGCAGAGAGAGAGGGAGAGAGAGTGCAGAGCCCAGAGCGGGGCTTGAGCTTACCCGATGTAGGGCTCGAACTCACAAACCGTGAGATCATGACCTGAGCCAAAGTTGGATGCTTAACCGACTGAGCCACCTAAGTGCCCCAATATTCTTAAATTACGAGGTAAAATGCCTCAGTTATGCTTTAGAAAAGTTTGCAAGTAGAAATTTTTTTCAGTTGACGATTTGTATCTATTTTTATAAATAACTTCTCTTTTGTCTGTGTTAATAAAATGTACTATTTCTTTTTAAAAAAATTTTTTTTCAATGTTTTTATTTATTTTTGGGACAGAGAGAGACAGAGCATGAACGGGGGAGGGGCAGAGAGAGAGGGAGACACAGAATCGGAAACAGGCTCCAGGCTCCGAGCCATCAGCCCAGAGCCTGACGCGGGGCTCGAACTCACGGACCGCGAGATCGTGACCTGGCTGAAGTCGGACGCTTAACCGACTACGCCACCCAGGCGCCCCAAAATGTACTATTTCTGAATAGGACACTGCTAAACACCCTTTGGCGTGTCTAAGTGGAATATCAAAGAACTGACAAGCAGATAATTGCATATGAAAAATGTTGCAGCATTTTTTAAAAATCAGGCAGTAACTTCTCATTTACTTTAAGAATCCAAACATTCAACTTGAAAGCCACGGTCAGGGATGCACTTAGTAGTACAGTATTCCTTCCTTCCTACCCATAAAACTAATACTTAAGCTCTTTTCAAGAACAAAGAAAAGGAGCGTGAGAGAAGGTGTCACTTGCATCTGAGCCCACATTTCTGCTACAGGTTGAGCGTGGTTTATTCTTTGCTTCTGCAAATATTTTAGGACAACAGCAATATTAACTGCTTAAGTCTACAATTTTGAGTAATGCAATTGCAGTCAATCAGCAGAATAATGTTTAATAATGTTTTATCCAACACAGCAGACAAAGGAATGCTTAATGAATCACATGCAATGTATCTGACCAAATCTAGAAGTTGGATTTTTTTCTTTTATAAAGCCTTATAATGCTTTAATATGATAAAAAAAAATTTATCATGGCTCAGTGAGTAAATGATTGAGATGTGAAATCACACTATACTGGGTTCTAATCTGGATGTGATTTAATAGGCTATTGCACTCTCTAAAGCTCATAATCCTCATGTAAACAGTGGGGTATATTATAATTTGGATTCAGAGGAATGCCATGAAGGATCAATAAAATAATATACACAAAGGACTACGTAGTGCTTTACACATAGTAAGTGCTCAGTAAATAGTAGATGTCATTATTCCTTAAGCACCTTCTGAAATTTTCTTCGATGCTGCTATCTTTGTTGACTAAATGCATAAACACCATTCTTTGTTTATGTAGCAGTATTCCCTCAGAAATGAACATGCTTCAATTTTATTAAGGGATGAACTTAGTACTTTACAGATAAAGGTGATAAAGCCCTCACATGGCAGCTACACCCAGAGGCTTTTTCAAAGGAGGGTTTTTTTTTTTTTAATGTTATTTATCTTGAGAGAGAGACAGAGAGAGCATGAGCAGAAGAGGGACAAAAGAGAGACACAGAATCTAAAGTAGGCTCCAGGCTCTGAGCTGTCAGCACAGAGCCTGACATGGGGCCCGAACCCACGAACTGAGAGATCATGACCTGAGCAGAAGTCGGACGCTTAACCGACTGAGCCACCCAGGCGCCCCCAGAGTTTTTTTTCAGCAACCCCTGCTAAGTGAGGGTCCAGCTGAAATTAAAGTCTCTTACATGGACATTTCTAAAGGAAAAGCACGAATGGCTTTAAAACTGTCAGAGGCAGCACGGAGGAGAAATTGCAGCAAACAGAATTCTCAGAGGCTTGTAAACTGACGAGGCAGCAGATATTGTCTGGAGATGCTGATTACAAAATGCCCTCAAATAAGCCTCTTGCTAAAGCTGTTCAGGACCAAGCTTTGAGAGGGTGTCGGGCAGCATGAGACACACAGCACATCTCTGTGGCTCAGCTAAAAAAAAGCACGTGAACCTCTGCTTCCCTGCTGACAGGAGAGAACTAAAACATACCTGCCATCTTAAGGACTGGTGTAGCCCAAGGATCCCCAGAGAGTCATACGGCTTCCCAAGTTTTACAAAGCCTCTAAGGTAGAGGCACTGTTTTCATATCAGCAATAAAGTATTTTGGCAAACAAGTTAATATATTGCACATGCATCTGCTTTCGTTGGAGCCACTGCTGTATTTTAAAGCACTCAAGTGAATAACCACACTGCCTCAGCTCCAGCTGAATGGCCCTGGAGGTGATATATTTGGGAGTTTTAAGTTTTATATCTAGTGGCTACACATATTTAATCATCAACCCCTGCAATGTGCCATTTGGGAACGGATAGCTGTGAAAAACGAGGAAGTTGTTTTAAAAGGTTTAACGCTCAAGACTCAGCAGGTTCCAACTCTAGCCAACATCCAAATAAATCTCTGTTGGGCTACTCACTAGTAAAGACACTGACCTTCAGTTAGAGACAGAGATAAGAAGGCACAAAGCTTGGTGAAGATAGGTTAAGACTCTTTTACCATCCACTCTGTTTCAAAGTTGGAAAATATGTGTAAATGTTGACAAGGTTCATACACAGACAAAATTCCATTTCTGCCATTCAGGTGTATATGGGCACACAGGCAGAGGGGACTTCAGCAAGTCCACCCTTTAGCATCTAGTCAGTGTGACTCAATCCCCTCAAAAGCACTCTTGGCTCTACTCTGTTGCTTTGTTGTTGTTGTTGTTGCTGTTTTTGAAAGAAGACAGAGAGCCATAGGGGAGTAGGAAGAGAAGTGTTAAGAAATAAACTAGAAACTTCTCTAGTGGTTAATGACACCTGAACATCCACGACAAATTAGATGCATTATTGGTACTCAAGGCTCTCATTCTGCACACACACCCTCAAAACCAGGAACACATAGTTTCTCTCCCACATGCCTATCAAAAATCTTCTCCTTGCAAACCATTTATCAGATAAGGGGTTAATACCCAAAATACATAAGAAACTCATACAACTTGATGAAAGAAAGAAAGAAAGAAAGAAAGAAAGAAAGAAAGAAAGAAAGAAAAGATCCTCCCCCCCCCCCAACACACACAAATAAAATGGTTAGAGAACATCACTGGAAAGATATAGACATCATTCCAAAGAACACATACAAATGTCCCAACAGGTACATGAAAAGATATTCAGCATCACTTATCATCAGGGAAATGCAAATCAAAACCACAATGAGATATACTTCACACCTCTTAGAATGGCTGTTATCAAAAAGACAAGAGATAATGTGTTCACAGGGGTGTAAAGAAACAGGAACCCTAGTTCACTGTTGGTGGGAATGTAAACTTGTGCAACCATTATGAAAAACAGTATGGAAGTTCTTCAAAAAATTAAAAATAGAACCACCATATGATCCAGCAGTCCCTTCTAGGTATATAATCAATGGAAATGAAATCACTATCTCAAAGACATATCTACACTCTCATATTTATTGAAACATTATTCACAGTAGCCAAGACATGGAAACAACCCAAGCATCCATCAGCAGATGAATGGATAAAGAAAATTTAGTGTATACATACAAAGGAATAATTTAGCCAATAAAAGAAGGAAATCTTGTCATTTATGACAATATGGCTAGACTTTGATGGTATTATGCTAAGTGAAATAAGTCAGAGAAAGACAAATACTCTATGATTCACTTATATATGGAATCTATAAAAGCCAAATTCATAGAAACAGAGAGCAATTTTTGAGAGAGAGAGAGAGAGAGAGAGAGAGAGAGAGAGAGAGAGAGAAGCAGAGGGAGAAAGAGAGAATCTTAAGCAGGCTCCACACCCAGTACCAAGCCCACCATGGGGCTTGATCTCATGACCCTGAGATCATGACCTGAGCTGAAATCAAGACTCAGATGCTTAGCTGACTGAGCCACCCAGGTGCCCCCCAAAAGAGTTGTTTTTAGTTGGAAGGGTCTGCATGGTGTGGGAAATGGGGAAATGCTGGCCAAAGGGTACAAACTTCCAACTATAAAATGAGTAGGTTCTGGGTATCTTATAAGCAGCATGGTGAATATAGCTAATAATACTTAAGAGAATAGAAAGTTGTTAAGAGAATAGATCTTAAATGTTTTTACTGCATGAAAAAAAATGTCATTATGTGATGTTGATGGATATGTTAACTAACTTTATTGTGGTAATCATGCCACACTGTAGGTTTATCAAATTATCACATTATACACCTTACACATATATCAATTATATCTCAATAAAGCTGGGAGAAAAGTCTTTTCTTTACATGTACTAAGAACATTCCCTGAATCCCACCTAGTGCATCCTGAGTGTCCCAAGTGAGTCTTTGTTAAATTAATGAATTGGTCATTCACAGGAAGACTTAACTGCCTAATGGCTTAAGATACCCTGCCCAACACACACCAATATACCTGACTTCAACAGAGTGCAAAGTTCTAATGACAGAATTCTGTTTCCAACCATACTGTTCCTCTGAAGGCTTATCATCTGCGTGTCATTTAACCATCCACTAAGTGATTTTCTTTGATCCTCTTTGGATCCCCATTTAGTTTACAAAAGCCTGAAATTTCAAACTCCAGGGAATTTATGACAGATCAATTAAGAAAATGTACCATTCTCATATCTAACAATACAATTTTGTAATAGAAATCCTGCTCATTCTCCCATCCTTCCTCTTAGCCACTCAAAATAACTGAAGTTAAAATTCAATCCAATTCAATCCCTATTCTTAAGCAAGTGCTAAATCCATCACATATCAGATGATTTTCTACTCTGTATCAAAACTATAAAATTGATTACTATACTATTCAAATAATAGATTATAAAGGAAACCTGCTTTAGCAGAGTTGGCTAAATTGGCCTGCAAACCAGGTTTAAAAAGCAAATTCATTCAGAATAAAATGCTTTAAGATCCTGTTTTTAATGGGAAATTTTTCTTGGCTTTCCCAAATGTAAAAATATGCAATGCTTTACCAAGAACTCTGGTAATAATCATTAGATTATAATTTCCACCATACATAAGTTTTATTAGGCTGCATAAATAAGTTTGTCTTTTATGGGCTTGCTTAGGCTTTCACTCTCAAAATTATTTTGGAAAATAAAGGCTGTATTGAATAATTTGAGACTAACCATGAAATGAATATGACAATTATTCTACTTCAACAGCATTTGGAATTAGTATTTAAATCAAATAGTCTATTTCCTCATTACACAATATAACCCCCTTCTCTCAAAAGCATGAAAGAAGTCAAGAAGACAAGTAATTCTTAAGAATAAAATGAAAAGAAAGAGAAGGTTGGAATAGTAAGAGAAATATCATTAAAAATTTATATTTTACTGAAATATTAATATGTTAGTATGTATCAACTCTAGTTCTTATGCACGTATTTAAAACCTTCCTTTAAATTTTTGTAATGTTTATTTATTTTTGAGAGACAGAGACAGAGACAGAGACAGAGTGCAAGCCGGGGAGGGGCAGAGACAGAGGGATACACAGAATCCGAAGTAGGCTCCAGGCTCTGAGCTGTCAGCACAGAGCCCGAGGCGGGGCTTGAACCCACGAACTGTGAGATCATGACCTGAGCCGAAGTCGGACACTTAACCAACTGAGTCATCCAGGTGTCCCTAAAACCTACCTTTAAAAGTGTTTTTTAGGGTGACTGGCCATCACAGTATCCTAAGACTGTTTGGTTTTGGTGCTTTAAAAGTCCTGGCAAATCCCTCAGTCCTTGGCCAACTGGGGCAGGGGTCATCCTACTTTTAATTCACCTACCGATAAATATCTGTATTTTATCATTTTTCCTTCAATGATAAGGTTAGCAAATATACCACACATACCTGAAATTTCTGGTTGCTCTGGATGCTCATGACATTTCTCTCCCACTGATTCTGGAGCCCAGCTGTGTTTTGCCATAAATGCCGAATGGGCCCACCACATGTAGTTTGAAGGCCAGCTCTTAATTTGCCACCCACTTGACTGGAGAAGTAATAAAACGTAATCTGTGAAAAATAAGGAATGTCCAAATGATTATAAAACAGAAGTTCCCAACTGTGAAAAGTATTGAAAATTCTGCGTGTTTTCAAATACCTGACAGGCATGTTGGATATTCGTGGGAAGAAACACTCTGCTTCTTAAGTCTGAGGAAGTAGAATCCACCTTGGAGACCAGTGACAGGAAGTGGGCTGTTAGCAACAATAGTCAGCATGTTACAGTCAGAGCAATCCTTGGCAAACTTATTTAGCACACCATGCAAACATTCAGGCCCATATGCACATTAGGTCAATATATTTCTGTTTAAAGAATGAAACATGTAACCCCATCATCTGCTTTTGCAAATGATCTGACTGATAGTTTTACTTCATTAGGTAACCCAGCAAAATAGCTCATTGTGATTATACTCCCTATAACATTATCATTGGCTGCAGTCCACAACCCAATTTATCTCCTGTAACATAGAAAGTTAGAGCCTTGCAAAGATGGTATCCAGGGAGAACATGATACTGGGACTGCCCACCAAAGTAAGCAATTCAATGAAAGATGCAAAGGGGTTCACTGTTTGCTGTGATTTTCTCTAGAAAGAATTGGATCAAAGAGTTGTAGCTTTCCCCGGGATCATAGAGAACAATGCAGAGCCCTGACGTTCTCCCGCATAGTGCGGTAGGGACTATGCCAGCGGACGGTTGCTGTTTAGAGACTATAAAATAAATGTAGAACATTCACTGGGCTTTCATAAATTTCCACAGTGCCTGACAAGGTTATAGTGTGTAATTGGGGAACCGCTGTGTTCTACTACTCTATTTGGCGTTTTGCTATTTGTCAAAAGGAATGACAAAATGATATTCATGATTATGACAACCTATCTACTGAGTTATTCATGGTAGTTTAAAGCTGGATTGGAAATCAAATTTAATTATCACATCGTTGGGAGAATCGATAGCAAAATTAAGAAACCTAAAAAACCTCTTCTTCTCTACACCTATTCCAAAACTGTACCCTAATTAAGTAGAAAATAATGACATTAATGATTGTTATAAATATGGCCAGAGGCATAACTGACGTCCCTGCAATAACGGAAAACCATCCTGAGGATGTATTCCCTGGAATAACGACATAAACATCATTTAGATGAGCTGCTGGTATCACAGTGATACAAGTGGACAATTACTAGTTGGCTCTTGCTTCCTTTTCAGAAGGTAAAACAAATGTCAAGCAAGTAAATAATCAACTAAGCATATGAGATATTATATTTATTTCATATTATTATTTACATACAAGTGTTATGTAAATAATATTAGCAATACAAATGGTAATAGTATTCAACAGGCCCTAAGTTATTATTTATAAGTATTCACCTATTAAAACCATCAATGAGATATACAGAAAATTTTCATTTATCAAGGAAATTACTTGGGTAATTTTCATTTATTATTACTCGGGATAAATTTTCATTTTTCAAGGAAATGAAACTTCAATTTCAAGGAAATTACTCAATTACTTGAGTTTGGGCTTAAAAATAAGATTTGACTCTATTAAACAATAGGGTAGCATTTACAATAAAATAATAAATTATTTCAATACTTAAGTAGCATGTTTTATAAATATAAAGTACATCATTTGGTACATAACACTGTAAATTATTCTGTATTTTGTCAAAAAACCTAAACACTCATCTTCAGGTTATCATAAAAAGAAAACTTTGAAATTCAGAAAACAGCTTGAGACCTTTTGACATTTATCGAGTAATAAACTTTCTTTTCATGGGTGAAAACAAAAACAGCATTCAAAATGCACCCAATACCAATATCTATTTTCTACCTTCAATTCCAATTTAGTGGCAATAGGAAGCATTTTTTGAAATGCACACTCAATTTTCCCTTGCTCCCTATGGTGAGTACAGAATTTCTTTAATTCATAGATGAAGATGTTCCTCAGGGACAAATACCATCTTATAGAAAACTCCCTCTTGTTTTCCATAGGACCTTAGTCATCATGTCTACGGGCATAAAAGAAAGAAGCACATTTTGGGCAGCATAAGTTTTTCCCACATGTCCCATCCTTCATCTTATACCCCCTCCTACTGCTGCGTCCGACCACTGAGAAGAGACTTAAGAAGCTGATAACCAAAAATGTATCCAATGTTTTCTGTACACACGCCTCTCATCCCTTATAGTAGCCCTATGAGCAATCACATCACACACATATACAAATATAATTGTCACCGTTGTAAATTGTCTATTAATCTCTACCATATTCATTTCAGTTTGTTGATATCATTCATAAATTCCCATTTTATACCTGCATCCATAAAAGCCACTGCATAGCATATCTTTAAAACGTATTTCAAAGAATCTCATGGCAAATTGCTAATTATTCAAATGACAAAATAACAATAGTGTCATTTTATTGATAATGTTAAATGTTTATATTAAAGGGCTTTCAAAAAAATTTTTTTTTCTCAGTTGCTGGGTAAGTGTTGGAATAAAATCCTAACATAACCCAAGATTGATGACCAAAAAAAAAAAAAAAAGGAAGTATATAAAATATGAAAGCAACAAAAACCATGAATCAAGTCTGCAGGGCTAAATCCAATAACTTCGGCAGTGCATTTCACCAGCCTTGATCCTCAGGAAAAGATAACGTAGAACTTTCAGTGTCACTGTCTTCAACTATTATTGACAGCAGCCTTGCATTTCTTCCTTTTCCCAAGTTCTAAGTGATTAATAGGAATGCGTGGGAGCAGAAGGAACATAAATCCTACTGGCATGTTACAGAGTAACCAACTGGCTCAAAGGAACTTAAAAAAATGGAGTATTCTGACAGTGAGATAATATCAGTTCTCAAGAACATTTCCCCAAAAATCAGTCTGCAAGAATGGATCATCATGACAAGGTCCAAGGCCCGAAGCAAAGGTTAAAGCGCCAAAACTTTTGGAAAGGCAAAAGTGTCCTCTTCTATGACAGAAATGTGGCTAAGTTCAGATAACAGAGAAGAAATAATAGTCTTCGATATAAACTGCTTCAAGTTGTTAAGTTCTATGTGTTAAATTCTCTTTCCATTGAATCATAAGTTTGTCTCATACCTGCTTGTTAAACTAACAAGCTCATCACAACCACATAATATTTGCTAAAACTGTATCTCCTAAAGGATGTCCTCAAATACTAATCTCTTAAAATGGCTGGCAACGTATAACTGAATGCAGCCATATCAATTTAAGCCTGCCTCAGTGATCAGGAGCTAGAGGAATCACTTTAGTGGATCATAAAACTTGATTTTACACATGAGAGTGATGTTAACCAAAATGCCAATGAAAATACCCCTCAGAATTTACTCTTCTGTAAAGGCAATGGGAAAAAAAACCTCCCCCCCCCAAAAAAAAAAAACAATGGTCATAGCAAGGCTTAGCAAACTGGAGAGCTTTTATTGAAGAAATAGTGGAATCTCAGTAAAAACAGTGAGTTTTATGGGTTTTTTTTAAACTCGTCTTATTCCCGTTGTCCACTTCCAGCTCCAGAACAACTTTGAGAAGTAGCAGCCCAGCATGGCATCCACAACAACAAGCAGAACAGAGTTAGAGCTCTGTCAAACCTTCATTACCAAATAATTGTCATCATTTGACATGTGTGGTATTTCCTGAAGGACCCCACTTACGAGGCTGTCTGAAATTCACCCTATTAATACCCGGTCCACCGAAAAAATTCTTCTTTGCAGCAAGCATTCGAGCCAGTTGGTCACTCTGTGACATGCAGTAGATTTATGTTCCTTCTGCTCCCACGCATTCCTATTAATCACTTACAACGTGGGAAATGGAAGGAACTCAAGGTAAGTATTTTAACTGTACATTTGCCTGAGGCTGTGGATAATAATAGTTGGGGCTTAAGTAGGCTAAGCAAAAAGCTTAAAGCAAACTCTGAGGAATGAGATGTCACATAGGAGCTTTGAAATGCTCCTATTTTTCCTGCAAATCTAGATAGACATGTTCATGCACAGGGCTGTACACATGCTCTGGAAAGACCTGAAAAGGCCCTCTGCCCTCATCTCTGGCTGACTTTGAGGCTCTAAGAAAGCAGAAAGTTAAAACTAAGACAGAGTTGTGAACTTCCTGGTTTTACTGAAGGTGCATCCCAACACGCATACAAAGTCCCTCAACAAACACCGGGGGATTTATTGATTCCAGGGATTTAAGGAACTCTCTTTTCTTTTTTTTAAGTTTATTTATTTATTTTTGAGAGAAAGAGAGAGTGAGAAAGAGTACAGGGGAGGTGAAGAGAGGGGGAGAGAAACCATCCCAATTAGGGCTGTATCTCACAAATTGTGAGATCATGACCTAAGCCAAAATCAAGAGTCAGATGCTTAACCGACTGAACCACCAGGTGCCCTGGAACTCTCTTTTCAATCATTAACTGACCACTAATCTGACCATGCAGAGAATTTAGTGGCTACACATGAAAAAAAAAAAAAAAGACTACAGAATTGGTCTAGAGAAGTCACTAAACTAAAAAACAACAAATAAAACAAACAACTATAACAACAAAATGTGAAAGGGAGGAAGCAAGACTCTCAGATTTGCCATGTTATACTGTTTTAAATGTCCATGTTGCAAAAGAAATTGTGAGAAATGTAAAGAAACAAGAAAATATGACCTGTGCAGAAGAAAAATCAATAGAAAGTGTCTCTGAGGAAGCCAAGGCATTGGACCTACTGGGTAAAGACTTTAAATCAGCTATTTTAAATCTTTCAAAGAGCCAATGGAAACCATATCTAAAGTACTAAAAAAAAAACCCATATGAATGATGCCTCACGAAATAGAGAATATCAATATAATAAATGATTGAGAACATCAAGAAATATAAACCATAAAAATAAAAAACTAATCATTATAATTGGTTGTTATAATTGATAAAAATAAAAATTAGAATTCACTGTTGATGGGCACACAATATATAAAGATGTACTTGAGGCAGTAAAGGTATGGAAAATGGAGATAGATAAGACAAATTTCCTTAATATACTACTGCAATTAAATTGGTATGAATCCAATCTAGTTTGTTGTAATCCCTAGGCAGCCACTAATAAAATAATTCAAAAAATACATAGTGAAAAATTAAATTAACATGATATACTACAAAATATCTATGTAACAGAAAATAGTAATGGAGGAAAAGAGTAACAAGACAAACAGGAGACAGACAGCAAATAGCAACTGGCAGCTGTGAAGTCCATCTTATAAGTAATTATGTTATATGTAAATTGGTTAAAGTCCCCAGTCAAAACTCCAAGGTTGGCACATTGTATAAAAGTATGATCCAATAATATAATTATCCAAAGACGGTGAAAATAAAGGGATATGAAAACCATAATATACAAATAATAACTAAAGAAGAGCTGGAAATCCAGGAAAAAAAATGAACATGCACAAAAAGATTTGCTATTAGAGACAAACAAGTACAATTTATAATGATAAAAGAATCAACCCATCAAGAAAATATAATTATTACCAACATATGTTCCTCAAAATAGAGCCTAAAGTATATGAAGCAAAAGTCAATAAAAACAAAGCAAAAATAGACAATTCATCAATAAAAGTTGGAGACTCCAGTACCTTACATTTAAGATTGGATAAAATACTTAGAATATCAGTAAGGAAATAAAAAACTTGAGCAACATGATACTCCTCTTAGACCTAACAGACATATAGAACACTCCATCCAACGACAGCAAAATACATATGCTTCTATGGTGCACACAGAATATTCTCCAGGAATGACCACATTTTAGCCATAAAACAAGTCTCAATATATTTAAGAAGATATGAATTAAACAAGTAATGTTCTATAGCCACAATGGAGTCATTTGAGTCAAGAGCAGAAAGAAATGTGGGAAAATCCCCAAATATGTGGAAATCAAACAACATACTCCTAGGAACTAGGTTTCTCTTCTGGAGAAACCAGAAGAGAATTAGAAAATACTTGAGATAGGGGCACATGGGTGGCTCAGTAGATTAAGCATATGACTTCAGCCAGGGTCATGGTCTCCCAGCTCCTGGGTTTGAGCCCAGTCTCTGAGCTGAGCCTGAAGCCTGCTCTGATTCTGTGTCTCCCTCTCTCTCTCTGTCCCTATCCTGCTCGTGCTCTGTGTCTCTCTCTCAAAAATAAATGAACATTAAAAAAATATTAAAGGGGAGCCTCGGTGGCTCAGTTGGTTAAGGGTCCAACTTGGGCTCAGGTCATGATCTCACAGTTCATGAGCTTGAGCTCCCTGTTGAGCTCTGTGCTGACAGCTCAGAGTCTGGAGCCTGATTCAGATCCTGTGTCTTCTTCTCTCTCTCTGCCCCTCTCCTGCTCACACTCTGTCTCTTTCTCTAAAAAATAAATGAACATTAAAAAATATATATTAAAACAAGAAAATCCTTGAGATAAATAAAATTGAAAATACATTGTATCAAAATGTATGGGACACAGTTAAATCGGTGCTTAGAAATAAATTTGGAGCTCTAAATTATTAAATTTAAAAAAAGAAAGTTTTAAACACAGTCTAACCTTCCATCTTACAACGCTAGTAAAAGAAGAGCAGACCAAACCCAAAGCCAGCAAAGGAAGAAAATAGTAAACATTAGAACAGAGATAAATGAAATAAAAAATAGACAACAGAAACCAATTAAACCAAAAGTTGGTTCTTGGAAAGATCAACAAAATTAACAAACCTTTTACTAGACTGACTAATAGGGGGACAAAAGGACTCAATTTGCTAACTGAAGAGTCAAACAAGGGTCAGAACTACCAACTTAGAAATAAACTGTAGGGTAATATCATCAACATTTGCAAGCCAACGAATTAGATAACGTAAATGATATGGACAAATTCTTAGAAAGACACAAACACTGACTCAGGACCAAAACGAACTCAAGAAGAAATATAAAATCTGAATGAATTATAACAAGTAAAGAGAATGAATCAGCAATCAAAAAACTTCCCACGAAGAAATTCTCACTCACGGCAGGATTCACCAGTGAATTCTATAAACCACTTAAACAAGAATTAAAACCAATACTTCACAAACTCTTGCACAAATTGGAAGAGGAGAGAAGACTTGTCGACTCTTTGAGGCTATTATTACCTTGGTATCAAAACCAGCCCAACCTATGACAAGAAAACTATAGATTGATAACTCTAATTAATATAAATGTAAAAATACTAAACAAAATACAAGAAAGCCTCATCATGCAAGATATGAAAAGGATTATTCACCATGGCCAGGTAGAATTTATGTCAGGAATTTAGTTAGCTCAACATATGAATACCCATCACTATAAAACACCACATTGATCAAGGAAAGGCCAAAATCACGTGATCGTCTCAACAGATGCAGAAACACATGTGACAAACTCTCGTGATAAACACACTCGATACATGAGTCACAGAAGGGAACATCCTTACCTAACAAATTACATCCACAAAAAACCCTCACCCAACATCATACCTGATCGTAAAAGATTGAAAAATTTCCCCCCTAATAGGAGTAGGATAAGAATATCTGTTACTACTTCTGTTCAACATTGCACTGGAGTTTCTAGCCAGGCAATTAGATAAGGAAATGAAATAAAAGGAATCTAGAATGGAAACAGAAAGTAAAACTATCTCTATTTGCAAATGACATGATCTTACACATAGACTTTCCTAAGGAACCATGTGATTACACTGGGCTCACTTGAACAGATTAAGTTTACTTTAAGGTCAGCTGATTAGCAACCATAGTACATCTATAAAGTCTTTTCACAAAAGTACCTAGATTAGTTTTGACTGAAAAACCAAGGTTGGGAATCTTGGGAGGTACATCTTTAGAATTCTGCCTACCACAATTAGGTAGGCATTATTTGGTTCTCCTGTTCCACTTGCTACATTTTAGGGTGGCTGACCAGTCTATGAAGCCTAAACTAGCTGAGTTCTTGTAAATTCTTCCTTGACTAATTCAGTTGTAGGACACATTGAATCAATGTATCTACTCATCAGTGTTGCCAGACTTCATTTGCAAAGAAATGAAATCGGCTGGGTCCTTTCCAACTGCTTTAATTGGTGAAATTCCCTGCCCACTTTCATTTGGGAACATAGCGGGCTACTGGCCCTTTGGCTGTGGTTCAAAAGATATATTCTTTGAAATGTGTATTATATTTATTTTAATACACTACTATTTGATTTTATGAATTTCTGTTGAGTATATATTTATTCACTTATGGCTAAATTAATTTGAAGAATATATACCCACATAAATTTAACAAATAAACAAGCCATCTGCCTGTAAAGATAAGATTCCTGCCAAAAGAAAAACAAATGATACGTAGGAAAAAAATTCCGTATTTTTACAGAGAAATTATGGAATGTGTTATTTTTAGCTCCAATCAGTGGAATAATATTGCTTACTTTAAAAAATTTGACAGCTTGACTACTTATTATTAAATGGAAAAATTTCATTGATGTCCTATCAGTTAATTCAAATAATCATCTAAGTTGTCAACTATGATTACCTGACTGGTGTATTACTCTGAATTTGAAATAAAAGAATTGGAATTGGGAAAATAAACAGATATTATATTATCTAATAAAAAAATAGACATCAATTTTGTTCAGGAATTCTGAAAACTTCACGTAGCTCACTAATTTAAAATGCACATGCATGCAGGCACACATTCAGGACCTTGATATTATTAGCTTGACAATCAAAGAATTTGTGGAAGAAATAAAGCTCTCTGCAAAATCCTACCGGAGGCAGAATAAATCATTAAGTACCAAATATGTATGTCCTTGAAATTCTTTGTGCAACTTCTCAGACACTGCCACACATCCATCAATGTCTTTCATTTCTGCTGCCTGGTTGGCCAGCAGCAGAAAGAGGACCGTCAACTGTGAAGGAGTTGGTAGAGGAGGGAAAACAGGGAAGGCAATGGTACTGATGCACGAAATCAGTAACCTTTGGGTGACATAATTCTTGACATTCCCAAATATACTTTTGGCCTAATCTTCATTTCCAAAGACAGTATCCTCTAGCCAGAACAGACTGTATATCACTGCCTGAGCATACCGATACACCGAGCATCTCTACGTGGTCCTTATGTGGTTCTTTCAGTAGCGAATATCATGTCTTTCACTTCCCTATTCACTGGAACACCACTCATCTCTCAAGTCCCTTCTCAAGCCCTGTCTTAAAGTGATGACATCAGGGGATGCCTGGGTAGCTCAGTTGGTTGGGTGTCCGACTCTTGATTTCAGCTCAGGTCATGATATTGGGGCTTATGGGTTTGAGCCCTACATCGGGCTCTGTGCTGACGGTGTGAAGACTGCCTGGGATTCTCTCTCTCTGTCTCTCTTTCTGTGTCTCCCTCTATCTCTCTGCCCCTCCCCCACTTGTGCATGTGCTCTCTCTCTCTCAAAATAAATATAAACTTAAAAAAAAGTGATGACATCAGTTCCCATTTAGAGTGGCTTTCTTTCCAGGGTCAGAATTTGCCTACATCCACAGAATAATATGCTCCGACTAACATCACAGCATTTTTCAAATTTCCCCTGTATTATAATTAATTGTTTTATTCTCAAGAATGCTTTCCAAAGAGATCATATCATATGCAACATATATTTCAATAGTCTTTATAGTATTCACAGCATTTGTCATGATGGCTTACACACTCTAGGGTTAAAAAAAGCTTTTGAACTGAAATTCACAATTGTCACCACGTTATATAAATACATGTACATAAACATAAATTTCCATGTTTAATTATTTTTTTTACTTTTAAAATGATGTAACTACAATATTGAAAATGGAGCAAATAAAAGAATATACTGAATTCCATCCATAATACAAATCTTGTTTTTATCTTTATTGTAGAGAACAGGCTTAACTACTAAAATAAAATCTCCTCCTTAATTGAAAATTCAGGTGAATTTTTAAGTAATAGCATAATGAAACTGATTCTTACACAGAATCAGAGATTACATCAAGGTATACCTCACCTATGTTTGCTATAAAAGTGAATACTAACCACTAAAATTAAGATTATAACTTATTTGTTAGTTCTTGGAGGAGGAATTTTATTTTAGACTCATATATCCCCAGGAGTGCATATTGTCAGATGCAAAAACGCTCAACTAATGTTTACTGACAGCAAACTATGACTCATATATAAATCCCACTTGCTAACAGATGTTGTATAGCCTGAGAGCTAAGGGTTTTTACGTGGGTTAAATGATTGAAAAAGTTTAAAAGAATAATATTTTCTGACATGTGAAAATTATATGAATGATCAACTTCAGGGTCCATCAATAAAGTTTTATTATAACACAGCCATGCTTAATCTCTATGTATTACCAATGGCTACTTTCACAGTGTAATAGCAGAATTGAGTAGTTGGGACATAAACTGTATGATCTAAAAAGCCAAAACTATTTACTATCTGGTCCTTGAAGGAAACAATATGCAGATTCCTAGAACAGAAAAGGTATAAGGTTTATGTCTCCATCACTAGATTGCGAGTTCACTGGGACAAGAACTGTGTTCTATACTCTTATACCTGCAGGTCCTATAATAATATGCGGAGCAATGTAGATCCTCAGTAAAAAGTGTTGGAAATAATAAATATATAAAAGAACAAGTGAACATTCACTTTTCACTGATTTCAGAGATGAAGAGTATAAAGACTGAGAAAACTTGATCTAGGAAGTGAATAGGAGGTTCTTTCCAGTTTTTGTCTCCTGCTATTTATTAGTAAAATAATACAACTCACTGTCTAAATAATGCAGCTCGCTAAGTAAGTATTCAGAAATACATTATGGTTCCTAGTGCCCTTCACAAAGGGCAGCGTGGAACAATTTAGATATGCTGATGTGAGAATACCCAATGAATAAACAGAACGCTTATACAGAAAAACCTACAAGTTGAGATCTCAGGAGGCTTTAAAGATAAACCAAAGCGGCATATTTTTATGAGAACAGAAACTTGGAGGAAGGGATCAGAACAAGGTAGATTCCTTCGGGCTTTGGCCTGAGATTAGGCTGCAGTGGTAGCTGGAGTGTGAGGCTAAAATTCTTTTTTTTTTTAATTTTTTTAAATGTTTATTTATTTTTGAGAGTGAGAGAGAGACAGAGTGTGAGAGGGGGAGGGGCAGAGAGAGAGGGAGACATAGAATCGGAAGCAGGCTCCAGGCTCTGAGCTGTCAGCACAGAGCTCAACGCAGGGCTTGAACTCAAGGACCGCGAGATTGTGACCTGAGCTGAAGTTGGACGGCCAACCGACGGAGCCACCCCGGCGCCCTGCGGCTAAAATCCTGATAGAAAGACTGTTCTCTTCTTGGCCAGAAGAATCAGCCAAAGGAAGCTAGGACAGCCAGGTCCGCAATGAATAAAGGGAAGAATTCTGGGAAGATGAGAGCCAGAAAAAGAGGTAGCCTGTGTTCTATGAATAAACTACCCAAATCTCTGGCTAAAATTAAAACATGCATGTGCAGGGAAGGTGTACTTCTAGTAAAGGTTAAAAGAACTGAATTGATATTTGAACTGCTGCGCACAACAAACAAAACATCTTCAATTGGAGGCTAAGCAAATTAACCAGCCACTTAAACTACATTAGAAACACCTTAGAGAAAGATCTGGCAGTTCTCGTAAAACTGAACATACATGGACACAGCATTTCCCTTCTATGTATTTACCCAAGAGATTTAACAACAGAAAGACACAAAGACTTATATAGAAATGTTTATAGCAGTTTTCTTCGTCATATTTCAAAACAGGAAAAAACCATACATGTCCTTCAATGGGAGAATGGATGAATAAATTCATATAATTGCATACTACCTAGCAATAAAAAAGGAAAGAACTCATGATACATGCTACATGCTACAACGTGGATGAATCTGAAGCATTAGGCTAAGTGAAGAAAACTTTGAACAAAGTGTGTATACTTTATGAGTTGATTTATATGAAGTTCCAGAACAGGCAAGACAAACCCACGGCAGAAGAAATTAAAATGGTGATTATATTGGGAGTGGAGGATGGGAGCAAAGGTTGACGAAGAAGGTATAGGAGGGAACTCTGTGGCATGATGATAAGGCTCTACATTTTGTGAGGTGCTTAGGTTGCACAAGTGAGTGCCTTTGTCAGAACTTATCAAATAGTACACTTATGATTGTGTTTGCATATAATGTAAATACGACCTCAAAATTAAAAAAAAAAACTGTAATGAATATTGAATTCTAGCACAGGGCAAACACACTTTTTCTTAAAGTGCCAAATAGTTTAGGCTTTGTGGACCATATGATCTCTGTCACAACCACTCAACTCCAAAGTTGTAGCACATAGGCAGCCACAGGCACTTTGTAAATGAGTAGGAGGGCCTGGGTTGTGATAAAACTTTCTTCTGGGGTGTCTGGGTGTCTCAGTCAGTTGAGCTACTGATTCTTGGTTTCGGCGCAAGTCATGATTTCATAGTTAGTGAGTTTGAGCCCCGAGTCGGGCTCCATGCTGACGGTGCAGAGCCTGCTTGGGATTCTCTCTCTCTCCCTCTCACAATAAATACATAAACTTTAAGAAAAAGGCTATAAAAAACCCACTTTATTTACAAAAACAGGAAAATGACCCACAGGCCATGTTTTGTTGACCCCTGTGTCTAGATACTCGTATACTTGGGGCAAAGTGATTCCTGCAACTTCTTTGGAATGCATTGAAAATATGATGGATTGATAAATGGAGAAATGGATTGGCAGATGGATAGATATTTGATAAAACAAATACAGTAGTTTTAGATGTATAACCTAAATTGTGGGTATATGGCTATTTATAGTAAAGTTTTCTGGAAACTTTTCATATGCTAGAAATAACTGTAATAAACTGGGATAGGGGCCATACAAATAAAAAATAAGTGGACATATAGACCCTGCTTATAGCTTACTAGGCAAAATAGAGTTAATATGGCCATGAATTAAGAAACACAGTGTAAACAAAACTTTCAAAGCTATTATATGCTACCCAGCAATCCCATATGATCAAAAAACTGCCCAGCAATGGGTCATTGCAGGAGTGGCCATAGAGAACAGGGGCACTGGCTGGCTCAGTCAGTTAAGCGACCAACTTTGGCTCAGGTCATGATCTCACCATTCATGAGTTTGAGCCCCGTATCAGGCTCTGTGCTGACAGCTCAGAGCCTGGAGCCTGCTTCGGATTCTGTGTGTGTGTGTCTCTCATAAATAAATAAACATTAAAAAAAAAAAACAACCTCATGTATCACCCTTAATATCACCTGAAGTTTAGAATTATTTAAAACTCTATATTCTGATAAGTTCCAAGAAAAACTCATATTAATTCTTTTTTTTTAATTAAAGTTTTACCATTGTTGAAAAGATGTATTTGAATTTTTGTAGTGATACCATTTCATCTAAATGCGATGCTATATACTTTTTAAAATCAATATTATGTTTTAATCACTGTGCCCTGAGCTTTAGTAGACTTCAAATATTGACACAGTGATGTTTTTAATGTTCTGATAGATTTTCAAACTTAGCTCTGAAAACTTCTCAAGGCATTGATTACATGATGAAAAATATTATTTTGGAGCACTACCAAATTATTTCAAGAGTAAATTAATCAAAAATTTTATTAATACTCATGAAATAAGGATTTTTGAATGAGGTCAAGATTCCAATAAGATTATTTTTCTATAAACATTTTCAAACAGCTAATATCTAAAGGCAGAACATTTGCTTATTTAAAATTATATGTAGACAATACTCATATTTTAGCATTTAATTGTAGTTACAAAAGATGCATCACTATTATTAAAATCATCAGCCTTCAATAACTTTGCCAGGCAATATTTTGCCGCTTTTTCCTATGAGGCTTTTCTTATGATTATTCCCACTTTACAGACAAGGAAATTGAGACTACACAATTAGCAGTTTGACAGGCAGGGTTCAAACCCATCTAGTCTGACTCCAGAGCTCTGAACCTCAGATCAAGTGATCTCACTACAATGGTGTCTGTCTATATAACATCACAATTTTGATGTGAATTGCCCCCATTTTATCTCTTGACTATCAAAAAAAATCAGCATGAGAGAAGAGTAGGAAGAAAAACAAAGAAAAAGGGAGGAAATGGAGGAGGGAAGGAAAGAGGGAAGCCGGAAGCAGAATGACGAATGACAGAGATCCTGGTTGTCTAACTCCAAGATGCGGAGGCCCAAAAGAAGAATAGAACAAGAGCCACAGGAAACAAAAAGATAAAATATCAGATATTCTGTCCATGAAGAAGACTAGGATAAGTAAATGTATGCTGTGAAAAGTTTTTAAGTAAAAGAAAGAAGCAGCAGGGAGATTCTAAAGGAGAGAGACACAGAATCAAACAACTGGCAAGGTATTGCAATGGCTAAAAATTGGGAACCAGATTCAATATCATCACCATCTAACATAACTGAATACGTAATAAAAATGTTATATATTGCAGTGAGTCATTGCTCCTGTTTGTGAAGTTGGCCCCTTGTTTGAATAAAATTGGCTTATTCCTAACAATTGTTAACAGTTATTTTTGAAAAAGTATTTTTGCCAAACAAAATAACAAAGCCAAGCAAAGTAACAAACTCCACTTATATCGAAGTTAAAGTCAGGAACACCAAAATTATTCAGAAATGTACTAAATAGCAACTTTTTTTGAAAATCAGATGTTTTATGGCAAGTTTTACCAACAACATCCCATTTAGCTCTTATATCAACTACCTACAGACTAAGGATCATTGTTCCCCTCCTCAGAGCTGAGAAAAACACAGCTTAAAAAAGTAAATTGCTCAAGATCATATAGCTTGTAAATGATGGAGCCAGGATTCTAATTCCACATGTATAAGTATTCGTGGAATTGTATGTAAACATTTGTAAACATACGTAAACGTTTCCAAAGAATTAATGCCTAATATCCAAAGATTGGCTTGCTTTAAATTATCTCTAGGGAAATACTCACATTTAAATTTTTATTGTGTTTATTTGAGAAAAGCATCACTTTTACAAAAAAATCACCAGCCTTCAATTAGTTATGCCACGCAATATACGACCTCTTTTCATATCAAGTATAAGCCCATCAGATGAGGAAAGGCATACAGTTGATTTTTGTTCACTAAAATATCTTAATCACAAAATTGGCGAATGAATGTGAAGTTGGTTAGTTACCAAATAAAGAAATGAATAATGTGTGGCCCCGGGGCCACCTCAAGGGCTACTGAACAGCCCATGAGAGCTGAAATCAGCATAGCCAAAAACAAAACAGTATGATTAATTAATCTATGTAGCATTATCACATTAAATTTTACATTTTCCATGAAGAGTCAAAATAGCTAGAAAATCCCAAGGATTATTTAGATAGACCTTTAGGACCCCAGGAACCCAATTTTGAGAATCCAATGTGATATTTTATATAATAAATATCTTGAAAGTGGTTAAAGAATGCATAAAGTTAGACATTATAATAATTGATAAATACAATCACCCAATAATTGCTATATAAATAATGAACCACTTGACAAAAAAAAAAGAAAAAAGAAAAAAGAAAGAAATTCGAAGATTTACCAGACATATTACCACTGTGATCATAAAATGGAAGTGAGTGACCGGCCATCCCATTTCTCTTTGTCCAACCAGGTTGCAGACTCTGATCTTGTGTCATACTACAGAGTCCATTCTCAAAATCACATCTTTCATAATTGGAGCCTAATTGAGAGAGGAAAAAAATTAGCTTTCAGAACCCCATTTGGCTTAAGAAATCAGACAATAATAGAAAAAAAAAAGCTTAGCTGCAAATGGCAAATGTAGATTAACATAAGGACTATTTTCCCCATTTTAAGTCTACTTTATTAATGTAGAGCTTTTTCTGCAGATGGCATTCCAATAAATCACCACACACAGCAGCCCGTGTGGTCAAACAGAAAGAAGGCCAATTAGGGTCAGAAGACTGAGGACCTAAGCTCGGTTTTGTCTCCTCTTACCCGAGCGCTTTAGCTAAACCACTTAACCACAGCAAGCCCTTTTCTTCCCTTGTAAGATTAGAATAATGACATCCTGCCCTCTCTCGCTCAAATGATTGCTATGGGAATCTAATGACATAATTCATATAAAATACAACTCTTAGAACCATAAAATATGAGGAATTATGATTGTTATATCTTCAACTCCACCTTGATATTCCCCAGGCATATCAGAATTTCAGGAGTGGGCAGACCAAATCACCCAGGACTGAAACTCAAAGATCCATAGCTGTGATGCACTCCTGAAACTAAACAGAGCACCTTCCTGTTACATATCATTGTTCTTGGAATTCTTGGTGCTTTTATCACAACAAAGGCGATTTCTAGCCCTTTTTGTATTTGTCCTGAGTTTAAGTGATCCAAGAGGTTTGGTAGAAGCTGAAGGGTTTGGACATTTGGTTGTTCACAATAACAATCAGGTAGGGCTTTATTTCATTATCCAACATCTGCAAAGGTCCCTCTCTAAAAAATAGATCATCTCAACCACAAATAGCCCCTGCTGGACTATACTTCTCAGCAACTGTGGAGATTTTCCTTTGACAAGTTTGTTCTTGCCCTGACTGGTTGCATTAGCCACTGTGGGAATAGATACGCTGGTTAATAGGCTGTGCTTGGCAACCCAGTCATGAAATCATAATTTGACTTAAGCTCCTTTTGGGCAAAATATTATATAATAATAATAGATCTGGTGCATGTTCTTGAGATCATACAGGAGCACTGAAAGCTGATTTAGAAATGTCACTTAATGGGGACGCCTGGGTGGCGCAATCGGTTAGGCGTCCGACTTCAGCCAGGTCATGATCTCGCGGTCCGTGAGTTCGAGCCCCGCATCCGGCTCTGGGCTGATGGCTTGGAGCCTGTTTCTGATTCTGTGTCTCCCTCTCTCTCTGCCCCTCCCCCATTCATGCTCTGTCTCTCTCTGTCCCAAAAATAAATAAACGTTGAAAAAAAAAAAAAAAAAGAAAAGAAATATCACTTAATGACATTAAGTAAACGTGCTTTCTTACCGGTGGTCTATTTCATTTATTTTACGCTTAGATCCCTTATTTTGAAAAATTTCATGGTCCAGCTATATTCTGTAATAACAGGAATCTTAATAGCTACAATTTATCAAGGTAGTTTGTTCTGTGCTAGGCATTCTATTTGCAGTAGTTTATTTATTCCTTACATCAACCTTATGAAGGAGGCATTTTCTTCGATTTCAAAAAGTGAGGAAACTTGGGCCATGTGTCGTTACAAGGCATAAAGTAGCTCGCCCTAGACAGAATAGCTAGTGAGCGCTGGCACTAACATTAGAACCCAGGTCTTTCTGACCTCAGAACATGAGTTCTTAAAGCTCATCTTCTGAGGCCTAATTATTAGTCCGCTGTTCTATTTTTATCAAAAGCCTACAAAGTTCTATGAGAATTTCTAGTCGGCCTGAGGGAACCAGTATTTCCAGACAGAATTGATGTCATCCCATCCAAAAGCTAAGAAATTTGATTAGTCTATGAATCATACCATGGCTAAATTTACAATTGCCATAAGGCCTTTGAAATATTTAAAATAACCGGAATACGCCAATTATTACCTCATGGACCTCTCGTAACCCAGAGAATCTGATTGAACAAAAAAGGAACTAAACTATATAATTATTTGTATAAATGTGTGCGTGTCATTCAATGAACTATGCATGTATCTGCATTAGTATATTTTCAAGTTTCCTGTAGTTCCCAGCAATTTTTACAACAATCTATTTGTGATTCTAAAGTACTCTAAACTGTTTTTATCACCAGGTTTCAGCAATTGTGTGTATAAAATGTACATACATTCTCACGTAAGTGTCAGACATTTTTTAAATACCAAGAAATTACTTTGCATTACAATTACTTCGTTGACGTCTATTTGCAATGTCTTTTGTTCTTTTTAACACACAAAGATTATGATAATGATTTCTGGAAGTGTTAAAACTAGAAAAATAGCTAAATAGAACATTTTTCCTTTGCAATAGTCTCAACAGGGGTTCTTTTTGTTATAAAATAAATCTAATGAGCACACATTTTCAAGTAATTCTTATAAAAATCATGAACTTCTAATAACCACTGGATTATTCAAAAATCGCATCCGAAAATTTTCTATTTATTTTCCCCCAACAGAGAATTGTATATTTTAAACCGTTTGAACAATGTTTCTTGAATTGTAGCTGATTTGCCTTTTTATTCCATATGCCACACATCTACATTCAAGTCTGAAACTGTTAAAATCTGCCTACATAGAGATTTTTGCCTCCACAGCCATCACTAAGTGGTGTTGAGTAAGGGCCACAGTTGGACAGGATATGGAACAATAATGAGCAGTGTGCAAGAACTTATCAGTAGAATCCATGTTCCTGGGCTATTTGAGTGCGTGGAACTCATCATTTTTCCAATTTTGTGATCTCAAAGGTCAGACATGCTGTAGTCATAGAAGGAGGGTGTCTCCATGTTGTGATCTGAGGGTGCTTAGAAGGCCCAATTATCCCCTGAATTGTCTTCCACAGTGCCAGACTCGCGTTACAAATTCGCTTAAGTGTTCCTCATAGATTCAATCACTGACACCATCACAGGAAGAAAAATATTAACTTATATTCCTCAGTGATAGTTGACGTAGGGCACTTTTCTGAGAAAATGTGAAGGAACAGAATAAACTTTTAACAGTGGTAATGGTGAAGAAATTGGTACAGACTTCAGGATTGGGTACATCATCACAATATGAAGTTCTTAGAAGACAGAAAATATAAGAATTAGGAAAAATCTAGAAAGGGAGAGGTAGAAGATACTAAAAGCAAGCCACTTATTTCACAGTTTTGCTTGGGCCTCTATTAATAGTGCACACCTCTCTTCCTCCTAAAAGATCTACGAGGCACAATTGTAGTCTTAATGATGAGTCCTGCTCTTTTCTGAAAAAGTGTGGCCAAATACACAACACAAAATGTACCTTTTAACCATTTTTAAGTGTACTGGTCCATGGTACTAAATACATTCACATTGCTATGCAACCATTGCCACCATCCAACCCCAGAGTCTTTTTTTTTTTTTTTCCAGCTGAAACTCCATACCCTTTAAACACTAACTTCCCATTATCTCCTTCCTGACTCTACACTCTACTGGCACCCACCATTCTTCTCTGTCACTATGGATTTGACTGCTTTTTAAGTACCTCATGTAAGTGGAATCATACAGTATTTGTCCGTTTGTGACTTGCTTATTTCACTTAGTATTATGTCCTCAAGTTTTATCCGTGTTGTAGCAGATGTCAGAATTTGTTTTCTTTTTGAGACTGAATAATATTTCAATGGGTAAACATTGTGTTTACCCATTCATCTTCGAAATGGACGTTGGGTCGCTTCCACCTTTTTACTGCTGGGAGTAAGGCTGCTTATGAACATTGGTGTACAAATATCTGTTGGAGTTCCTGCTGTCATGTTTTTGGGTATATCTCCGAAGTAGTATTGTTGTATCATGCAGTAATTCTGCTTTTTAATTATATCTGCCATTTCGCAGAAAAGCTAAAAGATTTTGCATTCCCACCACATTGCACAAGTGTTCCAATATCTCAACATCTTTGCCCACACTTGTTATTTCCTGGGGGTTTGTTTGCTTATAATAGCCATTCTAATGGGTATAAGCTGATAATCTCATTTTTACTTTGATTTGCTTTTCCCTAGTGACCAGTGATGTTGAACTTTTCATGTGCTTACTCACATTTGTATATTGTCTTTGGAGAAATATCTGTTCAAATCTGTGTTCATTTTTAAATGAGGTTGTTTGGGGGTGCCTGGATGGCTCAGTCGGTTAAGCGTCTGACTACAGCTCAGGTCATGATCTCACAGTTCGTGGGTTTGAGACCTGAGTTGAGGTCTGTGCTGACAGCTCAGAGCCTGGAGCCTGCTTCAGATTCTGTGTCTCCCTCTCTCTCTGCCCCTCCCCTCCTCGCACTCTGTCTCTCTCTATCAAGAATAAATAAACATTAAAAAATTAAATCAGGTTGTTTGTAGTTGTTGTGAGAGTTCTTTATGTATTCTGCATATCAACTTCATATCAGATATATGACTTGCAAATATTTTTTTTCTGATTCCATGGATTGCCTGTCATTCTCCTGGTGTCCTTGGATACACAAAAGTTTTTCATTTCGATGAACTCTAATTTATCCAGTTTTTTTTTTTTTTTGGTACCTATGATTTTGGTGTCATATCCAAGAAATCATTGCCAAATCCAATATTGTGAAGTTTTTCCCATGTTTTCTTCTAAGAGTTTTATACTTACCGTTCTTACATTTAGGTTTTCAACCCATTTTGAGTTAATTTTGTATACAGTGTAAGGTAGGGACCCAACTTTAATGTTTTTTTTTTTTTTTGCATGGAGATATACAGTTTTTACAACACTATTTATTCAAACGGCTGTTCTTTCTCTACTGAATGGTCTTGGCTCCCTTGTCAAAAATCAGTTGAGCACATATGAAAGCTTATTTATGGGCTCACTATTCTATTCCATTGGCTTATGTGTCTGTCTTTATACTAACACTACACTCTTATAACTACTGTAGCTTTGTAACAAGTTTTGACATCAGGAAGTATAAGGGCCATAGCTTGGTTTTCTTTCAAAATCGTGGTCATATGGGGTCCCCTGAGATTCCATATGCGTTTGAGAATGGATTTTACTATTTCCACAAAAAATATTCTCCGGATTTTGATAGGAATTATACCAAATCTGTACATCACTGTGGATGATACTGACATCTAAAAAAATATTGATTCTTCAAATCTGTGAACATGAGATGTCTTTCCATTTATTTGTTTCTTCTTTAATTTCTTTCAGCAATAATTTTTAGTTTTCTATGCACATGTCTTTTGCCTCCTTGGTTATGTTTTATTTTGTAGAGGAAGAAGAAATGTATTTTTGTTGAAGTATCATTTACATACAATATTATATGAGTTTCAGGTGTACAACATAGTGATTCAATATGTATACACCTTGCAAAATCATCACCACAAAAGTCTAGTTGCCATCTGTCACTGTACAAAAATTTTACATTATTGTTTTACATATTCTCTATGCTATACATTACATCCCCATGTCTTCTTTATTTTATAACTGGAAGACTGTACCTTTTAATCCCCTTCACATATTTTCCTCTATCTCCTCATCCCTCTCCCCTCTGGCAACCATCCATTTGTTGTCTATATCTATAAGTCTGTTTCTGATCTATTCTGTTTATTCACTTGTTTTACCCTTTAGACTCCACATATAAGTAAAATCATACGGCATTTGTCTTTCTCTGCCTAACTTATTTCACTTAGCATAATACCCTTTAGGTCTATCCATGTCATCACAAATGGCAAGATTTCATTCTTTTTTATGGCTAAGTAACATTTCATTATATACCACATCTTTTTATCCATTCATCTATTGCTTGCTACAAGTGGCTTCCATATCTCGGCTATTTTAAATTATGCTATGATGAACATAGCAGTGCATATATATTTTCAAATTAGTGTTTTCACTTTCTTCAGATAACTACCTAGAAATGGAATTTTGGGATCGCATGATAGTTCTATTTTTAGCTTTTTGAGGAACTTCCACACTGTTTTCCACAGTGACCATACCAATTTACATTCTCACCAACAGTGCAGAAGGATTCCCTTTTCTACACATCCTCACCAACATTTGTTACTTATTGTCTTTTGATAATGGCCATTCTGACAGGTGTGAGACAGTGTCTCCTCGTTTTGATTAGCATTTCCCTGACAATTAGTGATGTTGAGCTTCTTTTCATGTACCTGTTGGCCAAATCTATGTCTTGTTTGGAAAAATGTCCATTCAGAACCTCTGCCCATTTCTTTTAAAAAAAATTTTTAATGTTTATTTCATTTTTGAGAGAGAGAGAGAGAGACAGAGCGTGGGCAGGGGAAGGGCAGAGAGAGAGAAGACACAGAATCTGAAGCAGGCTCCAGGCGCCGAGCTGTTAGCAGAGGCCAACATGGGGCTCAAACCTGCGAACCGTGGGATCATGACCTGAGGCAAAGTTGGACACTTAACGGACTGAGCCACCCAGGCACCTCTGCCCATTTCTTAACTGAAATGTTTTTGTTTCTTGATATTGTGTTGTATGAATTCTTCATATATTTTGAATGTTAACTCCATATCAGATATATCATTTGAGAATACCTTCCCCCATTCAGAGGTTGTCCTTTCATTATGTTGATGGCTTCCTTCACTGTGCAAAAGCTTTTTAGTTTGATGTCAACCCATTTGTTTATTTTTGTTTTTGTTGTCCTTGCCGGAGGAGACAGATCAAAAAAAATATATTTATAAGACATGTCTAAGATCTTACTGCCTATGTTTTCTTCCAGGAGTTTTATGGTTATGGGTCTTACATTTAAATGTTTAATCCATTTTTAGTTCATTTGCTTATATGGTGTAAGAGAGTGGTCCATTTTCATTATTTTGCATGCTGCAACCCAATTTTCCCAACACCATCTATGGAAGATATCTTTTCTTCATTGTATATACTTGTCTTTTTTTATATACATTAAGTGACCATTAAGTACATTTCTTTCTGGGCGCTCTATTCTGTTCCAATGATTTATGTGTCTGATTTGTGTGTGTGTGTGCGTGAGTACCATTGTGTTTTGATTGTAATAGGAGTGTAGTATAGTTTAAAATCTGGGAGCATGATACCTCCAGCTTTGTTCTTCTTTCTCAAGACTGCTTTGGCTATTTGGGTTTTTCTATTGCTCCCCACAAATTTTAGGATTATTTATTCTAGTCCTGTAAAAAACAAACTGCCATTGATATTTTGATAAGGATTGCATTGAATCTGTAAATTGTTTTAGGTAGTATGGACATTTTAACAATGTTAATTCTTCTAATCCATGAGTATAATATATCATTCTACTTATTTGTGTCACCTTCAATTTCTTCATCAATGTCTTGTGGTTTTCAGAGAAGGTCTTCCAACATCTTGGATAAAGTTAGTTATCTAAGTATTTTATTCTTTTTGATGCAATTATAAATTGCACTGTTTTCTTAATTTCTCTTTCTGATAGTCTGCCATTAGTTTGTAGAAACTAATTTCTGTATATTAATTTTGTATCCTACAATTTTACTGAATTCATTTAGTAGGTATAATAGTTCCTTTGGTGGAGTCTTTATGATTTTCTATATGCAGCATCATGTCATCTGCAAAGAGTAACAATCTTAGTTCTTGGGTGCCTTGTATTTCTTTTTCTTGCCTAATTGCTATGGCTAGCACTTCGAGCACTATTCTGAATAAAAGTGGCAAGAGTGGGCATCTTTGTCTTAGAGGAAAAGGTTTCCTGCTTTTAGAAGAAAAGTTTTCAGTTTTTCCTCATTGAGTATGATGTTAGTATGGGTTCATCACATACAGCCTTTACTATGTTGACATACAATCCCACTATAACCATTTGGTTAAGAGTTTTTATCATAAATAGATGTTGAATTTTGCCAAGTGCCTTTTTTTCCATCTATTGAGGTGATTCCTAAGTATTTTATTCCATTTGATGCTACTGTAAATGGAATTGTTTTCTTAATCTCCTTTTCAGATTGGTCATTGTTAGTATATAGAAACACAACTGGTTTTTGTGTATTGATTTTGTATCCTGCAATTTTGCTAAATTTGTTTATTTGTTCTAACAGGTTTGTTTAAAATAACCTTTGAGTTATCTACATTAAGATCACATTTTCTGTGAAGAGATGATTTTACTTGTTCATTTCCAATTTGCATACTTTTCTTGTCTAAATGCTCTGACTGGGACTTTCAGTAGTACACTGATAGAAGTGATGAAAGATGGCATCTTTGCTTTGTTCCAGGTCTTAGAGGAAATGCTTTCAGTTTTTCAACATTGAGTATGATGTTAGCTGTGGGTTTCTCATATATAAACTTTGTGTTGAGGTAATTTCCTTCTATTCCAAGTTTGTTAAGTGTCTTTAACTCCTTCCCTGTTTGAGCAAAGCTCTGTATTACATAGCCAAAAAATTTTACATGCCACTTATGTTACTATTTAGAGAATTATTTCCTTCATGTAGATAACATATTAAAACATTTTCCAAAAAAATTATCTCCCTCACTCTCATTTAACATAAAAATCAATGGCCAGTTCCTACAAGGGATGAGAGGAATCTAAGATCTTCCAATTAAATAAAAGTAAAATTTAATTATTCTGAAAAGTAAATTTCAGTGAGTTTGCTCTTATTTGGCCTCATAAATTGAAAATATTAATTAATCTTTACAAGGAAATATTTATCTTTCACACTGAATTAATTGTAATATTTTCATTGAGACAGAAACAGGAAAAATCCTAACTCACAAAGGTACACGACGGCAAATGGAATTAGCACTTTCAGAGCTCACACCAGAATTATCCAATATTATTTTGGTTAGATTCTTGTCATATAATCACCTTTATTCTCAAGTCATTGAGACTTTCTTTGATAAGAATTGAGTCATTGATAGTATCAAAACAATGAGAAAAGGATACCCAAACCATGTTTAAACTTTAACATTGTTTCAGGATTAGTAAACTTCAAAGAAGTTCAAAGGAATGTTTGTAAGTGTCTGGTGATTTCTGTAGAAATATTGACAGGGCATGGCATTAACTCCAGGCTACCGCAGTATTCACTAGAGTATTATAAATGTTGCATAGCTGTTTACATATAATTTTCTATTCCAGAGTAGTAGCTTAGCCAAAGCATCTTATGGCTTTTCAGTAGTATCTATAATGGTGAATACAGGGACTCTAATAGAAAGTTATATCATCTTACGTGAAGGAACTTTGCATGACATAAACTAATTTGGGAACAAATAAACTCCTGTCATGTTTTTTTCCTTCCCTAAATAGGTTTTCAATTTCTTTCAAAATAAGCAAAATTTTTCTTCCAAATCCAACCAAGCATTTCAAGAGCTATGCATTCACTTGAAAGTCACAATTATTTCTGGGTAGTAAAGAACATTATATTTTATTCCCATCTTTTATGGAAACTTATTTAAAAAGTTGTGATTCAAGGTTATTGCCTTCATAAATTTGGTAACTTTAAAAACAGCTTTTCTCAGGATTCCTAGCCAAGCCTTTAGTGTCAACATGCACGTGTAGAAATGGTGTTTTTTGACAGAGAAGGTACGTAGGATGACAAGAATTGCAGGAGTTCTGACCATGTATATATTTTGGCTTCAGAAGATATTTTGCTTGTGGAAAAACAGGCTTCTATTTGGTGTCACCAGGTGTCTTTGAAAATTTTTAAGGGAACTGGGACACCTGGGTGGCTCCGTTGGTTGGGTGTCCGACTTCAGCTCAGGTCATGATCTCACGGTTCATGAGTTTGAGTCTTCTGTCAGGCTCTGTGTTGACAGCTCAGAGCCTGGAGCTTCTGATTCTGTGTCTCCCTCTCTCACTCTGCACCTCCCCCACTCATGCTCTGTCTCTCTCCATCTTTCAAAAATGAATAAACGTTAAAAAAAAACAAAGAAAATGTTTAAGGGAACTCATAAACCAAATGTCTTTCTTGGACAAAGTCAATTTGCACACTTGGGTTTGCAGAACAAGCAGGGACTGCATTCTGAGACCGAGTAGTTTCATCCAATTCCACGATGAAAGAAAACAGGGCAGCAGATAAATCCAACCAGTTAGCAAACCAGTAATTAGCCAGTCTATCTAATATTTACGGACTCTATGTGCCAATCAGTCTTCTAGGAAATGGGGTGAGCGAGGCAAATTTCCTGTCCTGATGAAGTTAATATTTTACTTTTCCATGACCTCCTTCAAAATATTAATGAAACTGTTGGCAGCTCTGGAAGGCTCACACCCATGTCAGCAAAGACTGGAGCCTTTGAAGAATTGGGGTGCTTTCGTAAAGGTCTTATGAATCTAAAACCTACAACCCTCTTGGGTCATCTTAAGGACTAGAATTCTAGAATGAGGACCTGTTCCCTTCTGAAACCAAATCAGAATATTGTATCTTAACCCCACTCTCCCACACCCAAATTGAGTATTTCTCTGGGCTTACCTAAAAATTCAGACACAAATTCCAACTTTTGGAATATGAAGATAATTCTTCATAGTCTCACTGTTTGCTCCCCAGTGGAGCCCGATGCTGTGACTGTGTATTTTGGTGAATTCCACAGATATGCCTGTGATGCCCAGGCAGAAGAAAAATTGAAAAAGCAGTAAATTGGAATATATAAAATAACAGTTTCAGTATATCAAAAGTGTTACAAATAAAATGAAAGAGGAACAATGCTTGCAACGTATTTGACAAATAGTTCTCTTTCAGGTAAATATATCAAATGAAAGATGTGGTTTCTCATGGAAATATGGGTAAAAGTTGAAAAGGCAACTCACAAAACTTTCAGAAAGGGAAACAAACACATATGATGAAGTGATCAACTTCACTGGCAATCATAAGTCACAGTTGAGTTTTGAGGGAAAAAAGAGATAGGAGAAAGAGACTAAAGGAATTCTGGTCAGCATCATGTCACCTACATGTCTAATATGACTTTGCTTCACTTCTATAATAAGCACAATAGAGCAGCTAACAGAAAGCTATTTATTAATTGTAAAATGCCATTTTATTTTCATTTAAAAAACAATATATGCTATTTTAGAAAAGTTGAAATATAAATATGCACAAAAAAGTCACTAATAAGTCCAACACATAGCCATTATTCTGTCTAGTGCTTTTTAACGTTTATTTATTTATTTTTGAGAGAGAGAGAAAGAGATAGTGAGAGCAGAGTTATGGCAGAGACGGGGGAGAGAGAGAATCCCAAGCAGGTTCCACACTGTCTGTGCAGAACTGTACTGGGGGCTCAATCTCACAAACTGTGAGATCATAACCTGAACTGAAATCAAGAGTCAAATGCTATTTGACAAAACTCAGCATCCTTTCTTAATAAAAACCCTTGAGAAAGTCGGGATAGAAGGAACATAACTAAACATAATAAAAGCCATTTATGAAAAGCCCACAGCTAATATCATCCTCAATGGGGAAAAACTGAGAGCTTTCCCCCTGAGATCAGGAATACGACAGGGATGTCCACTCTCACCGCTGTTGTTTAACACAGTGTTGGAAGTGCTAGCATCAGCAATCAGACAACAAAAGGAAATCAAAGGCATCGAAATGGGCAAAGATAAAGTCAAGCTTTCACTTTTTGCAGATGACATGATATTACATGGAAAATCCGATAGACTCCACCAAAAGTCTGCTAGAACTGATACATGAATTTAGCAAAGTCGCAGGATACAAAATCAATGTACAGAAATCAGTTGCATTCTTATACACTAATAATGAAGCAACAGAAAGACAACTAAAGAAAATGATCCCATTCACAATTGCACCAAGAAGCACAAAATACCTAGGAATAAATCTAACCAAAGATGTAAAAGATCTGTATGCTGAAAACTATAGAAAGCTTATGAAGGATATTGAAGAAGATATAAAGAAATGGAAAAACATTCCGTGCTCATGGGTTGGAAGAATAAATATTGTTAAAATGTCAATACTACCTAAAACTATCTACACAATCAGTGCAATCCCAATCAAAATTGCACCAGCATTCTTCTCAAAGCTAGAACAAGCAATCCTAAAAATCATATGGAACCACAAAAGGCCCTGAATAGCCAAAGTAATTTTGAAGAAGAAGACCAAAGCAGGAGGCATCACAATCCCAGACTTTAGCCTCTACTGTAAAGCTGTAATCATCAAGACAGCATGGTATTGGCACAAAAACAGACACATAGACCAATGGAATAGAATAGAAACCCAGAACTAGACCCACAAAAGTATGGCCAACTCATCTTTGACAAAGCAGGAAAGAATATCCAATGGAAAAAAGACAGCCTCTTTAACAAATGGTGCTGGGAGAACTGGACAACAACATGCAGAAGGATGAAACTAGACCACTTTCTCACACCATTCACAAAAATAAACTCAAAATGGATAAAGGACCTGAATGTGAGACAGGAAAACATCAAAACACTAGAGGAGAAAGCAGGAAGAGACCTCTCTGACCTCAGCCGTAGCAATCTCTTACTCGACACATCCCCAAAGGCAAGGGAATTAAAAATGAACTATTGGGACCTCATGAAGATAAAAACTTCTGCACAGCAAAGGCAACAACCAACAAAACTAAAAGGCAACTGACGGAATGGGAAAAGATATTTGCAAATGACATATCAGACAAAGGGCTAGTATCCAAAATCTATAAAGAGCTCACCAAACTCCACACCCGAAAAACAAATAACCCAGTGAAGAAATGGGCAGAAAACATGAATAGACACTTCTCTAAAGAAGACATCTGGATGGCCAACAGGCACATGAAAAGATGCTCAATGTCGCTCCTCATCAGAGAAATACAGATCAAAACCACACTCAGATATCACTTCACGCCAATCAGAGTGGCCAAAATAAACAAATCAGGAGACTACAGATGCTGGAGAGGATGTGGAGAAACGGGAACCCTCTTGCACTGTTGGTGGGAATGCAGACTGGTGCAGCCGCTCTGGAAAACAGTGTGGAAGTTCCTCAAAAAATTAAAAATAGACCTACCCTATGACCCAGCAGTAGCACTGCTAGGAATTTACCCAAGGGATACAGGAGTACTGATGCATAGGGGCACTTGTACCCCAATGTTTAGAGCAGCACTCTCAACAATAGCCAAATTGTGGAAAAAGCCTAAATGTCCATCAACTGATGAATAGATAAAGAAATTGTGGTTTATATACACAATGGAGTACTACGTGGCAATGGGAAAGAATGAAATCTGGCCTTTTGTAGCAACGTGGATGGAACTGGAGAGTGTGATGCTAAGTGAAATAATCCATACAGAGAAAGACAGATACCATATGTTTTCACTCTTACGTGGATCCTGAGAAACTTAACAGGAACCCATGGGGGAGGGGAAGGAAAAAAAAAAGAGGTTAGAGTGGGAGAGAGCCAAAGTATAAGAGACTCTTAAAAACTGAGAACAAACTGAGGGCTGATGGGGGGTGAGAGGGAGGGGAGGGGAGGTAATGGGCATTGAAGAGGGCATCTTTTGGGATGAGCACTGCGTGTTGTATGGAAACCAATCTGACAATAAATTTCATATATTAAAAACAAAAAATAATAAAATATAAATAAATAAATAAATAAATAAATAAATAAATAAATAAATAGAATCAAATGCTAAACTGTCCCACCCATGTGCGCCTATCCTATCTAATATTTTATAGGCAATGCCATACTATATTTTTAAGTGTATGTGTTAATCAGTCATGGTAATTTTTCCTTTGACAATGTATCATGAGCTCTTCCCCATTTTTAAGTAGCATCGAAAATTGATAGATGGCGGGCAGATGTCCAAAGTACAGATGTATCCTAACTTCTTTAAGCATTAACCTAATATTATGAAATTACATTATATCCAATTTCCAGCATTTTTTTTAGATGTATGTTTATCTTTGAGAGAGAGAGGGAGAGAGAGCGCACACGCGCTCAAACGGAGGAGGGGCAGAGAGCAAGAGAACCCGGAGAATTTGAAGCATGCTCCTCACTGTCAGCACAAAGCCCAACATGGGGTTCCTAACCACAAACCATGAGATGGTGACTTCAGCCGAAGTCAAATGCTCAACCACTGAGCCATCCGGGTGCCCCACCCACCATCTTAAATAATGCTGTGATGACACGTTTGACATGAACTCTTTCTAAATGCTCTCTTGGAATGAATTCCTATATGTGAAATCACTAGTCCAAGGGTATGAACACTTTAAACATCTTGTTCATATTTCAAAGACACTATCAAAAATGTAAGAGTTTGTACTACTCCTGCCGACAGTATATAAAAATTCTCACGTTCTCATACCCTTCACAAACATGGACATTCCTTTTTGTAATTTATGTTTAATTAATTTTTAAAATATTGGGAGCTTTTGGTTTTTGACTGTGACATATGATTGACAGTGAAGTTGATCCTAGGTGGTTGTTTCCCTTTCTGTAAGTTTTACAAGTTGCCTTTTCAGGACTTTTACCCATATTTCTATCAGAGAATGCATCTTTCATTTGACATGTTTACCTGGAAGAGAACTATTTGTCAAATACATTGAAAACATTGTTCTTCTTTCATTTTATTTACAATGCTTTTGATACACTGAAATAGTTATTTTACATTTTATATATTCTGATTTACTGATTTTTGTACTTTCTTCTTTACATGTAAAGCATAAAAAGGCCCTTCCTCATCCGAATATTTATACAATGTCAATATTCAACAAATATATTTTGAGGATTTATTATACCTCAAAGCAAAAGAGAAACTTTTCCTGACTTCAAAACTTACCATCAAGAACAATAAAGACTATAGCTTTACTTTTCACATTTAACACTTCACCTTTTGGAAGTCTTGATATGTGGAGTAAATAAGAAATTTATTCCATGAAATTGCCTCATATTCATTTGTTGCATATAAAAACACAGTCAGTGTTGTATGGTGGTTAGAGTTAAGCGTTCTAGAATCAGACAATTGGCTGTGAATGTCAGTCCTTCCACTGAATAACTGTGTCCTTTGGCACTTTAGTTTACTTTACCTGAGCCTTATTTTAAAAAGCTGTAAGTTGGGACCTATAATAGTTCCTACTATCTTGGTGTTTGGTGAAGATTAAATGAGATACTCTATGGAAATTTCTTAACAGTGCTTGGCTTATAAGAAGTACTATAAACTGACTTGGAATGCCACCATTATTTTTTAATACATTATAGATATATTTCTTAATGTTTCTTATATATAGGAAAGCTGAATATTTCTAGTGATCAGATTCTTTTCTAAACATGAACTGCCACAATGTTGGGGTAGTTTACATGATACCTATTGCAAACCTACTAATAAAAGTTATTCCCTGTTGTTAATCAAATTCTTCTCCCCCTTTCTAGCTATTCTCACTCATTTTTCTGGATGACCTTGCCAAGTCCCTTTGATCAGATTCCAAAATTTATCCTGGTTATACTCTGTGTTAGAATTCAACTAGATTGATTTCATGAACATTAAAATGTATCTATTTACACTGTTGAAACACCGTATTAAGAAAACAATCTTATCATGAGTCTTCCATACATCAGTAATTTTTTATAATTTTCTTCAGCTAGGCTCTATAGATTTATTATTAGATTTCTCACATATATAATTTTGTTGTGCTATGGACTGAATATTTGTATCCCTTCAAAATTCATAGGTTGAGGGGCACCTGGGTGACTCAGTCGGTCAAGCATCTGACCTGATTTCAGTTCAGGTCATGATCTCGCTATTCCTGAGATCGAGCCCCACATAGGGCTCTGTGCTCAAAGCACAGAACCTGCTTGGAATTCTGTCCCCTCTCTCTGCCTCCCCACCCCTGCTCACATTCTCTCTTTCTCTCTCTCAAAATAAACAAAGTACAAAATTCATATGTTGAATCCCTAATCCCCAGTGTTATGGTATTCGGAGGTAGAACCTTTAGGAGATGATTGGGTCACAACTATGGAGTCTTCATAATGGGATTAGTGCCTTTACAGAAAAGGAAGAGAAGCCAAAGTTCTCCCCCGCCCCACGCCCCCCCAGGTGAGGACACTGAAAAACAGCTCTCTGCAAACCAGGAGAAGCGCCTTCATCGGACATGAAATCTGCCAGCCTTTGATCTTAGACTTCTCAGCCTCTAGAACTCTAAGAATTAAATGTGCTTTTTGTTTAGGCCACCCAGTTTATGGTATTTGTTATAGAAGCTCAAACTAAGACATTTTGCTTAGGATTTTTAGTTGTTTCAGGAAAATACGCATCAAACATTTTGCATACAATGCAGTAGTAACTTAAACATTGTAGGTGAAATCTCACATTTCACTCTATTAATGCTTTAACTTCAAGTATTTCAATGAACCAATTCCTTTTTCAGGTAGTTGACATGTCACCCTATTGAGGAAGCAATGTTTATACTTAACATCGTCTGATTAAACCCTGTCACCTCTCGGATTTTGAGAATGCACCTCTAAGGTAATCTTTACCTATTTCACATAAAAAATTAGATTTATAAAAAGTAAGTACCTTTTGAAAAAAACTCGTTTCTAAATTGAAAAAGTGTGCAAAAGAAATAAAGTAAAACCTCAAAACCTTGTGATGTATCCCATCAAATCAAAGTCTAAAAATAGACACCAATTCCCTATAAAAAATACTAGACCAAATGGGAAGTTCTTAAGTATGACATGTAGGTAGGACAAAAAAATGCCAGATTAACGGAATATATATGTTTTTCTTTTGAGTCACAGTCAATTTACCTCTGCAAGTGAATATATAACAGTGAATTTTAATGTTAACTTCTGGTATGCAAAAGTAATTATCTAAGAATATTTTCTGACAACACTTCAGGGGTGAGGATCCGTTGCATGGGATATATCTCCACACTGTATCAACAGTTTATAATCTTCTGTTTGACTTGGATCTGAATGGTAGCAATGTAAGCAAGACTACTATCTTTATCTCCAAGTAAAAATACAAGAGTAAAGCCTTTGTACTCAAATAATTTTGAGAAATTGCTAGGAGAGAAGCTAGACTCTCTCTATACTTGATATGATTCTGATATTAAAATAAACATACAAATCAAAGAGAATGAGGGAAAATGGGCAATGGGGGTCAGCAAGGAAGCAGACAATGCAATGCTTGGAACATGATTTTAAAACAAAATACCCAGGGGCCACCTGCGTGGCTCATCCAGTTGAATGTCTGACTCTCGCTTTTGGCTCAGGTCATGATTGCATGGTTTTGTTTGTGAGTTCGAGCCCCACATTGGGCTCTGTGCTGATGGTGCAGAGCCTGCTTGAGACTCACTCTCCCTCTCTCTCTCTCTGCCCCTCCCTGAGACTCTCTTTCCCTTTCTCTCTTTCTCTCTCTCTTTCAAAACAAATAAATAAATTTTAAAAAATTTTTAAAAATGAAACAAGATACCCAGTACTACAGCATTTATTTCCTTGACTCAAGATGTCAATAAATTATAATGAAGAAGAACTCTTGTCAACACTAGAGCCAAACAGTTGTTATACCTAAAAATTATTTTTCTTGATCACTATATATTAAGTGCTTGATATAAATAGAATTTATTTCATTGTGAAGATTCAGTCTTTCTAAATAAACCTCATATCTTAAAAAAAATAATTATGCGTCAAACCAACAGGTTCAAGTACTCTGAAAAAAGAGACCCATCATGTAAAATAAGAAAATTCTCAAAAACCTATTAATAGGATCAGTTGCATCTGAAATTCAACTATGCCAATTTCATTAAGGAAAGTCAACATAGTAATCTATTTCTTTAAGGTCACACCATTTGGATGCTAAAAAGGGGCACAGCCTGATTTTTTTTTTCAAAAAGTAGCTATTTTACCATCATTATAAAGTTAGCTTTAAAAAAATATCTCATCCATAAGTTTCGCATCACAAAATTTTAGGGGAAAAATTGGCCATCATTATTCCTTCACAGTATTCCCCCCCTACTGTGGTGTCCAAAAGAAACTCACACTTCAAAGCGATTCTTGATTTTATCTACAGGTTATGGTCCACATTTGAAATAAAATACCACAGTGGAAACTTCTCAGAAATGAAAATGAAAAGCGAAACGCCAAAAGGTGATCTCCTAATGTAACGCTGAAAATGAAATCTGTTTATTCGACAGATCTGTTCCTTCATTTTCCTCCACAGCCGTGCGTTATTAGAATTTTTCATGCAGTCAAGACCTTTCGCACTCAGCTGCTTCCTCCTTCTTTCACATTAACCTTTCCTGAAGCAGGCCCGTGCATGTTATCACAGCAAGCATGCTAAAGGAAGCTGCGTAGAGATTAATAGCGGAAGGGACTTTGCACTTGTCAAACCAGCCAAGTGGTTCCTCTTTGCTGCTCACCAAAGAGCAAGCAGTGAGGGCTTTCCTAGGCAGGTCAGAGACGGACAGTACACCCACATTCAGCCTCTCTGGGTAAATTGGACACATATAAATGAATCCCTGTCTTCGGCTGCATTTTGTATTTAACAGTCACTAACAGCACCATCGGTGTCCCAAACTATGGGAGACAGATCAATAGCTCGTTTTCTTCTGCGGAGAAGAAATTTTTCACTATTCACTGTTCTAAGGTCATAACAACTGAATATGTAACTGGAGGACAACAATAGCAAAACTGAATATATAGAAACTTGTTTTAGCAGAAGAAAATGAACAATTCTATAAACATGGATTCACATAGCATCCGAAAAAAAAAAAAAAAAAAAGAAGAAGCACAAGGGGCTCTAAAATACTAGAATTAGTGCCTCCAGGTAATTGACTCAATAGTTACTCTGAACCAACAGTGAACCAATTTAACTTGCTGAAAATGTGGTTTACAACGGGTGATCGTATTGTAAGAAAAGCACGAGTTCCACTGATGAAATGCAACATTCCTTCAAGATGTCACGTTACAAGGGAAACTAGAGAAACATACACATCTTCGCCCATGTCTTTCCTTGGTGAACAGGCTCCTTTTTCATACTAGACCAGTAAGCAACGGAGCATCTTCCCACTGCTGAGAGTCAATGTATCTTCCTTTACAACCATTTGTAATGAGAAGGAGGTACAAGATCACACAATTAGCACATGGTTTATGTGGGATCCAAATCTAGGTCCTGACTCGCAAGCTGGTGCTGTTTCCTGTGCCCCAGAATCAAAGGATACAAGCCAGAGTTGTGCTGTGTGTGCGAATCCGTACCAACTCACTTGGAGCTAGTGTCCTATGAGCAAAAATAAAATCTACTCATCCAACCTAAAATTCATTTTGAACATTTCCATATTGAATCTAAGTTTAAGCCCATCATTTCCATCACAGCATTTTTAAGCTTCAGTAATGAGCTTCTTTTGAATTTTGCTTCCCTAATACATTAAAAGTTATATTACTGCTTATCACTTTTTTTTATAATCCATAAAAACTGGTTTAAAATACATTCCCTCCAGCTAGAATCTTAGCAATTTTATATTGTTTAAATAGAGTCATTTTGATGTATGAACCCATCTCTTTATTGAAAAGTATATTTTGGTTTCTGATTTACACTAGAGGCGTGTCAGTGAAGTCCATACGGGCCAGGTATCTAGCCGAATCTCCCTGGACTGCCCATCAGCCCCTGGTTTGAAGGTGGAACTGAAACTGGAGAAAGGAGAAGAATGACACTTACATTGCTGTTCATCACTCTTGTCCCCACACTGATCTGTAAAGTCACACACGTTGTCAGGAGGCAAGGACAACCCATTGCTACACTGAAAGGCTTCGGTTCCTTGCTGAACCCACGGAGAGACGAAAACACAAGAAATCCAAAGGAAACAAAAAGCTTCATTCCTTGGGAATGCTACCATTTCGGCCAAGCAGAAGAGCAGCACTGGGTAGGTCTCTGGGAGATCAAGCAGTTGTAATGGGTGAATCCATAATCAGAAACAACGTTTCTCTTTTCCCTACTCTTTCTTTTCCAGATTTGCCTCTTACCAGCGAGCGGGTAACTATTGGTGACTGCCTGCAACTCTAACAAGTGACTCCCAAAGCAGTTCACTCACTCTTCCAGAGGAGTGTCTTTAGAAAATATTTAACCTGAGCAATTGCACCATTTCTGTATCTAGCTAAACATGGATATTTATTGCCCTGTGTATGTCCTATTTAAACAATGTCAGCCTTTATGACCATGCTATCTCCTGAAAGAAAATTTTAAGAACCAAAGGGCAGGCACATAAATGGTGTGGGGCTACAATAAAGTTATGAGTCACATAGCAATGTGCTTTTTAATTCCTATGCCTCTTTAATTGCATTCGTGTAATTTAGAACATCGTTGTGGTTGCTAAAACTTATTAAAATATTTCAGGCCCGATTATTAGCATCTCTCTGTGAGCATGAAATGCAGATCCTTAGTACAGGGTACTGCTTGTTTGGATGAATTGAGAACCATAGGATTTTAAAAGCTGGAGGGACATTGGAAGTCATTGTTTTAGATATCACACAACTTGGGCGCCCAGAGACGTTAAGGGCATTTATGGGGAAATACAGTAACTTGGTGTTAGAAACTAGAAGGCAAGTTTCCAACGGCTGAGGGCAGTATTCTTGGTTGTCTAGCACCCTGATCCTCTTGTCAGCTCATCTTAATTTGCTGCGCAACCAAAACATGATTGCAGAATGCATATTCACAATGAACAGTATTCTGAAGTTTGGGACACACTGATGTATTCATAATAAAATTCCATGAAGCTGAATAATCATAGAAATCATATGAAGTTGAATATTCAAAATGTCTCTTTACATTTGATTTCTTAAAGGCATATTGAAGCTCTTTCTCAACCACTTTGTCATTTCTGCAATATAACCACGAGAAACAAAGCTACTCCATGAGACTGTAAGAAGCAAATGGGGAATGTGGAGTGAAAAGGACCACAGATCAAGGGCAGGGATGCATCCACCCATTGAATAAAAATGTTGGGAGAGTAAGATTTTCTCCATATTCTAGAAAAAGGACCCACTGTATATATAAAGGTCTAATGTGTGGGCATTCCAGATTCTAGGGGGGAAATCCATAATTTTGCCCTATCGTTGAGCACCCCATGCTCAATCTGGCATTTCATTGTTCTGTGCTTTACTCCAATTTCAGAAATACTTCTTCTCCTTACCTCTGTTTTATACATGAATATTAATTCGTACCTAACCTACTTCTCTCTTTTGTGTGTCTCTTAAATGTTGATTATCCTCATAGTTCCATCCCAGTCTTTCTCTTTGCTCAGAGTATACTTCTTTTTTCGAGCCTTTTTCTTCACTCCGGTGATTCTGAGCATTATCTATATATTGTCCCAAATCTATTTCTGAAGGCTGATAGGATATGTTCCTCAAATCTGTACTGTAAGTTTTCTTTCTTTTTTAAAAATTTTTTAATGTTGGGGCGCCTGGGTGGCTCGGTCGGTTAAGCATCCGACTTCGGCTCGGGTCACAATCTCACGGTCCGTGAGTTCGAGCCCCGCATCGGGCTCTGTGCTGACAGCTCAGAGCCTGGAGCCTGTTTCAGATTCTGTGTCTTCCTCTCTCTCTGCCCCTCCCCTGTTCATGCTCTGTCTCTCTCTGTCTCAAAAATAAATAAACGTTAAAAAAATTAAAAAAAAATTTTTTTAATGTTTATTTTTTGAGAGAGAGAGACAGAGAGATGGAGCGTGAGCGGGGAGGGGAGGGGCAGAGAGAGAGGGAGACACAGAATCCGAAGCAGGCTCCAGGCTCTGAGCTGTCAGCACAGAGCCCAACACGGGGCTCGAACTCACAAACCGTGAGATCATGACCTGAGCCGAAGTCTGATGTTTAACCAACTGAGCCACCAAGGTGCCCCTTTCTTTTTTTATTTGAGAGAGAGAGAGAGAGGGAGAGACAGAGAGAGAAAGTGCACGCATGCACAGGTGAGCGGGGGAGGGCAGAGAGAGAGAGATTGAATCTCAAGCAGGCTTCAAGCTATCAGCACCGAGCCCAATGTGGGGCTTAACCTCATCACCCTGAGATCATGACCTGAGCAGAAATCAAGAATCAGATGCTCAACAGACTGAGCCACCTAGGTGCCCCATATACTGTAAGTCTTCTTTCTTAGTGCACACGCGCGTGTGCTCGCACACACACACACACACACACACACACACACAACCACATAGCCAGGTGGCATAAGAATGCAAAAGTAAGCTCTTCTGCATTCCCCAACCCACTCAGCTAGCTAATACCCACCTTCTATATTTCAGTGAATGGCACCTTCTTCCATCCCAAACCAGGGAATTATGCATTGTTCCTGGACCACTCTTGCCCACTCCACCTATCAATCATCAAGTCTTCCACATTCTGTATTTCAGTTAAAGACTCTATCACATCTCATCTCAGCAACACCATGAACCAAAAGTCACTGCTACCCACACTCATTTTCCATCCCTCAGTCAGAATCATCATTTTAAAGCACAAAGATACTCCTACATATTTTCCTCTGAAATCAGTATAAATGTCATATTCCTTAGCATGACCTAGAAACATAGCCTGTCTTTCTAGGTTCATTGTTATGCCCTCTGTTATGCTCTCACTCACTATATTACTGAATTATGGGGGCACCTGGGTGACTCAGTTGGTTGAACGTCTGACTCTTAATTTCAGCTCAGGTCATGATCCCAGGGTCATGGGATAGAGCCCCACATAGGGCTCTGTGCCGAGCATGGAGCCTGCTTAAGATTCTCTCTCTCTCCCTCTGCCCCTCTCCCCCACTGTGTCCTCTCTCTCTCTCTAAAATGAAAAATAATATTACTGAATTACTGTACTGGCATTTTTCTGAACGTGCCATCTCTTGACTCCTGATCTGAGATCTCTTCCCCACTCCATTCACCAGAAAGAAAATTAATACTAATTTTTCTTTATTTTTCAGCTTTGGGGACTTTCTCTAAATCTTGGCTGATTCCCCAAGGCTGGGCTAAGTTTCACTCCTGGATTCTCTCACAGGCTGCTGTTCCCAGGACCTACAGCTCTGGAATGGTCACTATGTGTTTATTTCAGTGATGCCTCTGGTAGTCTGTGAGAATAAAGCAGGACAGGGACTTTTTCACTGTTATATCCCCAGTTACTAGCACAGTTCCCAGCAGATAGTAGTTGTTCCATAAGTAATTGCTAATTGAATGGAATTAATGAGAGCTTTACAATCATTTTAACCTGTGCTAGGCACATATAAATACATGCAATGGAGATGTGAAACTTTAAAACACCAGTACATAAAAGATTTATATTCTTGTGTTTAGTGCTGCTTTTCCATTCCCGAAGGTACAGGCTTCCAATTATGGAATTATGGAATGATTAAGTCATGGGGATCAAAAGTACAGCATAGGGAATATAATCAATGGTACTGTAATAGTTGCATTGTAAAAAAGCAATCGATCTATGAAGCTTGTGCTACTTTAAAAAGCCTTTCAGATTTTGAAATTGCAATTTTGTATTACATTAGCAATGTGCCCCACCATCCTCCCTGCACTAATTAAGTAAATGTCAAAGCTCATTTCAGGTTCCCTCTGGAAGGAAGGAGGGAAGGAAGGGGGGAAAGAGAGAAGGAGGGAGGGAGGGAGGGAAGGAAGGATGGAAGGAAGGATGGAAGGAAGGAAGGAAAAAAGAGGGGAAGGGGGGAGGGAGGGAGGAAGGGAAGAAAAAAGGGAGGATGGGAGGAAAGAAGGAAGGAAAGAAGGAAGGACAGGAGGGAGGAGGAAGGGAGAAAGTGAGGAAGGGAGGAAAGAAGGGAGAGAGTGAAAAAGAGAGAGGAATAAAGGAGAAAGAAAAGGAAGACAAGAGGGGAAGAGGGAAGGGAAACAAAAGTAAAGAGACATACAAACCCAGAAACATTTCAATTTTATATCCTGATTCTGAATTCAGGCCCTGTGACATTGTATACGTTCACTGTTTTCCATTTAGAAAAAAGAAATCACATATTTTGTTGCTGCCATAGCTGTTTATTGCCTCGTTTCAGCTGGAAAACTCCTTTATTAACTGTTACTTCCTACTAAAAATAACATTCCCCTATACTGTTTCAAGTGGCATTCATCATTTAGACAAGAAATGAACTAGAATCACCCAAAATAAATCAGAATAATCCAGTAGAATATTTTATAAGGCAAATTTATATTTTGTTGCCAAAAAATAAAATTATTTTCAATTGATATTTCCTTATCACTTTTTCTCTACATGACTGAAAAGGACAAGGAACAAATAGATATTAATAGCAAGGTTCTCCCTACCTGTTTTTCTGAGGAAGGGATAAACGCCCTGTAGATCCCAATGTTCTATCCCTGAGCTAGGTGCTTCATACGTATTGTCTCATTATGCCCCAAACACCCTCTTGCGCTGTCTACTTTTGCTTTAAAAGTGTCACTCACTTGTCCAATATCACATGAGTCTTAAATGATGGGGCTTGGCTATGACCCAAGATAGAAGAAAAACGACCATACAATGTTAATTGAATTATATGGCCAACAATTTTCACAAGGCATTTAAAAACCTCTGAGTGAGACTTCCAAGTAGCAAAATATTCAAAAGTGACACAGCAAATTCATTTTCAAGTAGACACACTGTTTATCTTTTTTTTTTAAGACTGAGCACCTATTTATACTAGACCCTGGGAATGGGGGCAAGAAGACAGGAGGGGTACAATAAAGAGTGAGACAGTGTCCAGACTTAAAAAAATGTACAACCTGGGAATGGAGATCTAAGACATTTATGAAAAACGTACACATGCTACTTCCAGTTTTGGCAACAACAATGGACTCTATTTTCTGTAAAAACATATAAGCCAACTAACTATAAAAATGTTAGATGTGGAATATAAAATGCCTTCAAATGTATAACTGAGTCCCGAGGCTGTAAAACGTAAAGCAAATCCCAAGACCTGAAAGGGAGATGAGAGGAGACCAAGCCAACGCAATAGACAGTTTATTACTGGATGAACATCGTCAATAACATTTTCAGAACAATTCCAGAATTGATGCAAAATAATCACTGGGAGATGTTAGAAAATGCAAGAACAGTGAGGAAAGACAGAAGCTGTATTGCAGATGAAAGCAAGCTAGAACCCCAGCACGAACGTGGAACTGAGAAGGGTAATAAAAGAATTGAGATCTGCATAAGATTAGAAACTAGAACTGACATGTTTGCATAAAGCCAGAGGAAGAATCTGCTGGGAAACAAAATCCCTACCACCTTCGTAAGGCATGTCAGAATTTCCATAAATTATAGTCATCCAAATAAGGGCTCATGGTGAAAAATTAACTGGCAAATGACAAACACATCTCTTATGATTCAGAGCTAGCACAAATAATCAAATGAACGAAGGCACAATAAGATACCCAGATGTTTCATACATTGGCATTATGGGATAATGAATATAAAAAAAATTATGTACCAAATATACACAAGATTAAATTTTAAAAATAAGCACAGGGAAGAAAAGACCAGGTATGATTTTGCAGAAGTGACCTGGAAAAATAAAATCATTCAAAATAAAAACAATGAATACATATACTATATGTATATTTCCTATTTATGCCACTTGTTTTTTTTTTAATTTTTTAATACTTACTCATTTTTGAGAGACAGTGGGGGGGGGGGAGGAGCAGAGAGAGAGGGAGACACAGAATCTGAAGTAGGCTCCAGGTTCTGAGATGTCAGAACAGAGCCCGACGCAGGGCTCGAACTCACAGACTACAAGATCATGACCTGAGCTGAAGTCAGACACTTAACCAACTGAGACACCCAGGCACCCCATAGACTGGCAGGTAACTTTTCAACAGCAATGATATAAGCCAATAAGATAGTGGCATCTGTAACAAATGTAAGATAATGGAATGATGGTTTTATAGTGATGAGAAAAAATCATAGTGGAACTTAAGAGTTAGCCGTGACCGGAATGTTTATTCAGGATAGGGGATAAAATAATTTTGAAATGATTGAAAACTGACGGACTTTGTTTTCAACACACCCTGAGCAATGGATATATTCTAAATTCTGTACCCAACAAGAATACATAGAAATAAAATACGAGTCCCATAACACTAATTTCAATATATTTCAAAGACTTAGTGTTACCCAGATGACTTTCTCCGCTGTCAATGACATTCAGTGAAGAATCAGAAAATTGAAAAGAAATTAAAAAAAAATAAAGGTGCAAATTTTTAAAATGCCATGAAGGATACAGCATTGTGAACAGACGCCCGGGGAGTGTGAGCCATCTGCTTGTGGCGCTTATCTGGGACTTCAGGCCCTACTCAACTCTGTCTTGTATATACTGCTTTCCCTGATGATGGATTGCTGCTTGGCACGCTCAAATTACATCACCTTCAATTTATTTCAAGTGGCTCAACTTGCAGGGTCATTGCTGTTGCTTGCTCAGGAATTTAGTCTCAATCTGCGCCCAACAGCTACTTCTTGAGAGGAAGATACCTATGCGCTGGCTTTACTCCAAAATGATAGGAACCTATAATGTGATTCACTGACAGAGTGGGACATACTCTTATCAAGGTGGCTAAATGTTCATAGATTCTTTCACTGCGCTCTTAACAAATTCAAGAACATTGCCTTGTATTAGGTACTACACAGATTTATGTTTTGTTTTATACATAGCTTGTATCTGAAACTCAAATAAGCCAACCAAGTTTCCTGTATCTTTCTTAGAGGTATAAAATGCAAGACGAGGTGAATTTTCTCTCACTGTAAGAGTTATCTTTCTTTATTCCAAGGAACTTCATGAATATGGTAGCACTCTGAATATCTATGGGGTTTATTACCCAACCTATATGAACTTCTATATGAACTTCTGAATATCTATGGGGTTTATTACCCAACCTATATGAACATCCTATATGAACTTCTCCCAAGCATTTTAAAAAGCTGCCCACCTGTGCTTATCAAATTCTGTCAGATTATTGCCATGTCTGCAGTGAATGAGCATGATGTGCCGTGCAATGGTGAGACAATCCGGGCATCTACAGACCATATATGCCTCAGAGCAAGTGAGTTGATCGTGCTCTGCAGTACAATAATGAAGGCATATTGTTGTCCCTCCTGACTGAAAACAAAATTTGTCTAGAGTTCTCTGCTTATTGGAATAGAACAAATCCATAATTCTTCCACAGACACAGCTACACAGAGGCTTTGCTGACTTGCTTCAGTAAAGAAACTACATCTAAAGAGCACTGTTATCAAAATCATCATCTGGTTATCCTTTCAACGATCATCCATTACTTTCCAAGGCTCAGCCACCTCTGCAAAGGACAAAAGGCAAGTCAAATTAGTTGACAGGAATTAGTGCCCATGGTGGTACCAATCTCTGCAATTCCCCCAGAGGTGGGGTTTCACTTTATTTATTCCTACCAATGAAGAAAGAGTAACATGGCAGGACCAGCTAATATCCGTGTTCAAAAGGCATACTTTCAATGTTGGCCCTTGGCTAGCATCTAAGAACTACCAGTTCCTACCATTCTAACTGATTAAGAGGAGCTCACTCTGCCTAAACTGTACAAACAAAAATATAATTTATGCTGAACACCTGCTTTCCTTCTGGGAGTCTAGAATTTTAATATGTTCCAGGCAGAAACTGCTTACATGATCAACCATCAATAAAAAAGTCCATGGCACTGAGTATCTTAGGATCTCCTCTGGTTGTCACCATTCCACCTGTGTTGTCACAACTCATTGCTGTAATTAAGTGTGTTCTGTGTGACTCCACTGGCAGAAGACTCTGGAGGTGTGCCTCTGGTTCCCCCTAGACAGGGCCCCATATATCTTTTCCCTTTGTTGACCTTGCTCTGGATTTTTTCACTGTTGCCATGAGTACAACTATAGGCTGAGTCCAGTGCGTCTCCCTAGAAAATCATTGAACTGGGTTTTGAGGACCTCCTGACACAACTACCATAACAGAAGTCATTTAATGGATCAGGAATAAGTGGGACGATACTACCAAATATTGAGTACATCTACTCCAACTACTCATTCAGCTAGTAGAAAAACAACCACAGCATGGCTTTATAGAATCTGTGAGCCACTGAGAAGTGGACTTGGACCTAAATTCCTCCACTCATCACCTAACTTTCATATGTCCCACCTCTGACCAATAGAACCATGGTGATTTTCTAGATATCCAGGAACTAATACCAGCTTAGAACTAGGATTGGAGTATTTCCCATTTTCCAGCGAGCCATTACCATCCAACGGCACAGGCACCAGACTCAGAAGAGTTTTTTGTTGCTGTTTTTACATCAGGTCATGTAGGGTTTTCATAAGTGGCCCACCTCTTTTATTGCTATGGATCTCAAGTTCCATTAGCCACCAACAAAGGTCCCGAAATTGAGTACCTGGCTTTGCTGACTACTATGATAACGTTGTAGTAACCATGCTAACCTTGCCCCTAACAATGGCGTTTTGTTACTGGCCAGCATCACTTTGAGATACCATCATCTCCACTTTATGTGAGATCTGAATAAGTCAGCCATTACAGCATTTCGTAAGAATTCTGACAGTCTCCTCAGCAAACTACTTCTAAATGTTTTCCTACCCGTGGCCTTGCAGGATATCTCAGTTTATATGGAATAGGAGGAGAATAAACAAACTACACCAAAAATGCTATTGGTTACCATTTGGTATTGGCTACCAGACAATCCACGCCAACATTCCTATTTTCCCAAATCTTGAATTTCTGTCTCTTCACTATTAGCGTCTCAAATTCATTTATTGTAAACCTCCAGAAGGTCCAGGTCCCAGTCAGTTGAACTGAGCAACTGATTAGAAGCCCCTCTAAATGCTCAAAAATAAAGAAATCTTCAACCCAATTCGAAATTGCGTACCTGAACCAGGGTCTTGATTTGCAGACATAGTTCCCATTATCTACTGATATGAGTTAGCAAATAATCAAAATCCTTTTTGCGTGTTAGTTTGCCCTTCACAGATCTGCTTATAGTTTGGAGAGCAATGAGGATGGTGAGAATGAGACATGAGGAAAATTTGCAGGCACATGTGAGGTGATCCCCAAATGAGGTGGTGGCATATCTCCTGACAAGGTGGAACCAAGCTTATCAGAGGAGGAAGGGCTACTTCGTTTATCAAGGGAAGCTGGTAGTGAGGGTATCAGGCATTAAAGGAACTTCCAGTCATCCAAATGCTCCCCGATTCTCCATTCCAGTTCTTAGGATCTCACATTCTCATGAACAATCCCCTAGCTTCTTCATAAGAGGCTTAAGGAGTCTCTCAATTCAAACTACATTTGAAATCAACAAATTGCAAAAGCTAACTCAGTCTACAACAACAGCAATAATACCTACAGAGGTTATTTTAGGGAACCATAAAGTTTCCTGGTCCTCTCACTATGCCTTGGCCCTATATTTTTTAAGAATTGTACCCACCCAATACTACAATTCTTGAATTCCTCATTCTCAACCATAATGGTTTTCACAGCAGCAACCTGATCTGCTAAAGCGACCTGATCACCTTCAGTATGTCCCACAGTCCATATTGACAAAGATGAAATTGTACCACTCTTTGCCACAAAATGTTAGTGCCACGTCTAACGCTAACAGGATTTTCACTGTTTTAAACCCCAAACAAGGTCAGATACCCCAGCCTAGGTGTAGTTTCTTTTAGAAACTACAGTTGGCAACCATCCTTGTGAACAAGTGTATTACCAACCAAGGATCAGTAGCAAACAATATAAAGTATTCCATTGGTTTCAGCAGAAGTAATTTATTATAAGCTTTTAGATAGTTTCAAAATAATATGCAAGGGCTGAAGGAGTAAACTTCACAAGGCATTTCTAGGAATAACTCACAGATTCCAAAATAACAATTCTGTCTTGGAGTCTACTTCTTGAAGGACTGTATTAACACACCCAATATAAAGTACACCTAAGTAAATGTTCATAGGAACTTTGAGGAAGAGTTTGGAGAATAATCGTAGCCTGTATTTGTCCTGTGAGCACAATTATTCTTCCCAGCGATCTGGACACTTTTTCAGTCAATCTGTTACAGATATGAAAATTGACTCAAATCAGGCCTATGTTAAATAAGGAAATACAACTAACCAATAACTTTCCAAGCAGAAAGCATCAGGCCCAGATGATAACATTGGCAAACTGTACCAAACATTTACGGAAGAAATAATTCTAATACTCTACAAACTCTTCCAGAAAATAGAAACAGACAAAATAACTCCTAATTCATCCTTAAGACAGCAATACCCTAATACCAAAACCAGACAAAGACATTTAAAGAAATTCAAACCAATATGTCTCATGGACAAAAATGTAAAAATCCTCAACAAACTTTTAGCAAATAAAGCCCGTCAATATGTAGAAACAATTATATATCATGACCAAGTGAGATTTATTTCAGGTATATAAAATTAGTTCAACATTCAAAATCAATTAATTGAATCCATCACATCAACAGTCTGAAGAATAAAAATCATATAATCATATCAACGGAAGAAAAAGCACTGGACAAAATCCAACACCGATTTACAATAAAAACTCTTAGAAAACTAAGAACAGAGGAGAATTATCAACTTGATAATTAATATCTACCCCAAACCTACAACTACATCATATTTATTGATGAGAAAATAAATGTTTTCTCCCTGAGATCAGAAACAAGGCAAGGATATCCCCTCTTGCCATTCCTATTCAACCTCATACTGGAAGTTCTAGCTAATGTGGTAAAATAAGAAAAATAAATAAAAGACACACAGATTGGGAAGGAAGAAATAAAACTATCATGTTCAAAGGTAATGTAGTTTTCTATGTAGAATATCTTTAAAAATCACATTTAAAAAAACCCTAAAGCTAAATGAGTATAGCAAGGTTGCAGGATACAAGGTTAATATATGAAACTGCTTTCCTATATGCCAAGAATGAATAATAAAATTTGAAATTAAAGACAACAACAGAGCTATTTTTATTAGCACCCCAGAAATGAAATACATAGGTATAAGTCCAAATCTATCAAGATATGTACATAAGCAATGTGAGAAAACCAATAAAATTCTGCTGAAAGAAATAAAAGAAAACTTAAATAGAGAGATATCCCATGATTATAGACTGAAAAATTTAATGTTAAGTTGACAGTCCTTCCCAACTTGATGTACAGATTCAACACAAGCACTGTCAAAATTTCAGGCAAGTTATTTTACCTACAGAGTGACTGTAAAGTTCTTATGGAAAGGCAAAGACCCAGAAGAGCCAACACAATACTGAGGAAGAAGAAGTGTCAGAAGTGTGACAGTACCTGACTTCAAAAATTAGTGTAAAATTACAGTAATTAAGACAGGGTGGACCTGGTGAAAGAACAGACATATAAACCCAAATAGATCAATGGAACAGAATGGAGAGTCCAGAAATAGATCCACATTAATATAACCAACTGGTTCTTGACAAAAGGGCAAAAGCAACTGAATAAAGAAAGGATAATCTTTCCAATAAATGGTTAGAAAAATATTAAATAAAAATACTTTTAAAATATTGATATAAATACAAACTTTAGACTTTTCACAAAAATTAACTCGAAATGGGTCATAAATCTAAATGTTAAAAACTTAAATATAAAATTTTCAGAAAATAACGCAGGGGAAAATCTAGGTGACCTAAGGTTTGGCAATGATGGCTTTTTCTTTTCTTTTTTTTTAAAAAAAGTAATCTCCATACCCAATGTAAGACTCGAACTCACAGCCCCAAGATCAAAAGTCACATGCTCTACCAAGTGAGCCAGGCAGCTGCCCCTGGCAATGACTTTTAATATACAACATCCAAAACAGTGTGCAAGAAAGAAAAATATAGATATGTTTGATTTCATTAAATTAAAACTTACTCTCTCTGAAAGATGCTGTTAAGAAAATTAAAAGACAAGTGACAGACCAGGAGAAAACCTTTGCAAAGCACATATCTGATAAAAGCTTGTATCCAAACTAAGAACTCTTAAAATTCACTAATGAGAAAACAAATAATCAAATTCAAAAATGAGCAAAAGAAAAATGAATTAAAGACTTGAAATGTAAACTTCTAGAAGAAAGCATAGGAGTAAGGTCCTTAGCATCAATCTTGGCAATAGTTTTTTGGATTTGACACTAAAAGCAAAGGGAACAAAAACAAAACTAAACAAGTGGGACTACCTCAAACTAAAAAGCTTCTGAAAAGCAAAAAAACAAGACTAAAAGGCAACCTACCAAATGGGAGAAAATATTTGCAAATTATATATTGGATAAAGCATTAATATTCAAAATATGTAAAGAACCCATACAATTCAATATCAAGACAAACAATCCAATTAAAAACAGGCAGAAGAACTGAATAGACATTTTCCCAAAGATACACAAATGGCAACAGGTACATGAAAATGTGCTCAACATCACTAATCATCAGAGAAATGCAAATCAAAATCATGATTAGATATCACTGTTAGAATGGCTATTATCAAGAAGACAAGAGATAAGTGTTGGTGAAGATGTGGAAAAAAGAGAACCCTTGTGCATTGTTGGTGGGAATGCAAATTCATTTTGGAAAACAGTATGGAGTTTCCTCAAAAAAATTAAAAATAGAAATGCCATATCATCCAGTAGTCCTACCTCTGGGAATGTATCCAAAGGAAACAAAAAACAAGATATTGAGCATTTAAGATATTTAAGCATTATCACAATATCCACAATAACTTCAGTGTCTATCAACAGATGAATGGATAAAGGGGAGTGCCTGGGGTGCTCAGTCAGTTAAGTCGGACCTGGGCTCAGGTCAGGATCTCCCAGTTCGTGAGTTTGAGCCCCACCTTGGGCTCTATGCTGACAGCTTGAGCTCTGTGTTGACAGCTTGGAGCCTGAAGCCTGCTTCATATTGTGTGCCACCCTCTCTCTCTGCCCCTCCCCCACTCGTGCGTGTGCACACACGTATGTGTGCGCACATGCACGCACTCTCAAAAACTAAACATTAAAAAATTTTTAATAAAGTAAATAATTATAAGATATTATTATAACCATGAAAAAGACAGAAATCCTGTCATTTGCAACACTACGGGTGGACAAGGGCATTATGCTAAATGAAATAAAACAGACAAAGAAACACAAATACTGTGTATCACTTATATGTGGAATCTAAAAAAAGCGAAACTCATAGAAACAGAGAAGAATGGTGGCTACCAGGGGCTGTGGGATAAAATAAATGCAGAGATATTGGTCAGACAGTACAAACATCCAGTTATAAGAAAAATAAGTTTTGGTGATCTGATGTACGGTACAGTGATTATAGTTAATAATATTATATACCTAAAAGTTGCTAAGAAAGAATTTAAATCTTCTTATTCTGAAAAAATAAATGAGAATTATGTGACACAATGGAGAGGTTAGCTAATGCCACAGGGGTAATCATTTTGCAACATATAAATATAGCAAATCAACACATTCTATACCTCAAACTTACACGATGTTATGTCAATTTTATTTCCATAAAGCTAGAAAAAAATTTTAAATGGCAAAAGACATGAACAGACCCCTCACCTAAGAGGATATACAGGTGGCAAATAAGCACATGAAAAGATGATCAACAATGTGTTTGGAAAAATGCAAATTACAGCAATGATATACTATTGCACACCTACTAAAATGGCCAAAATCCAAAATAGTAGGAACTCTCATTCCCTGCTGATGGGAATGCTAAATGGTATAGTCACTTTGAAAGACGGTTTGGCAGTTTCCTACAAAACTAAACATACTCATACCATATGATTAAATGAGCACACTCCTTGGTATTTAACTAAATGACTTGAAAACCGTCCACACAGCTCCTTCACATAAATATTCAGAGCACTTTATAATAACCAAAACCTAGAAATAATCAAGATGTCCTTCAATAGCTGAATGGATAAACCAGTCGTAGTACATTCATACAAAGGAATATTATTAAGCGATAAGAAGAAACAAGCTCTCAAGCCCCGTAAAGACACAGAGGAAATTAAATGTTTATTCTAAGTAAAAGCAGCAGGTCTAAAAGTTATACACTCTTTGATTCTGACTATATGACATTTTGGAAAAGGCAAAACTGTATAGATAATAAAAGATCAGTAGTTGCCAGGGGTTCCAGGGAAGGAAGGGAGGGAGGGAGGAACGAATTGTTGGAGCACAGAGAATTTACAGGGTGCTGAAACTATTCCATATAACACTGTTAACGGTGGGATACATGACTATGGGGTAGGGGAGAGAGGGTATCTCAAAGCTCTCTATAGTTCCTGTCCAATGTGCAATTCTCTGTGAACCTAAAATTGCTCTAAAAAATGAAGTCTATGAAGACAAAAAAAAATATCGGCATGAGTTCAGGAACTGAGCAAGTGACCATGATTTTTACTGTGCCAACCACCCTCAACCTTCTGCGTCTCCATGTTTGCTTTCCCTGTTGGTAGATGTTAAGCAGCACCCTCACTGGCTGCCCATCTGTGTTTCCCCTTAGGATGCCAAGTCCTACTGACCGTGTTCACAACTCCCTGTGGATCAAGACCCCTTGGCTGCCTCTCTGACCTTGAGAATCATTATGGACCCTCAACTGCAGCCTCTGGGCTCCTGGCAGTCAGAATCTGCCACCTGGTCTCCATTTCTCCAGGACCTCATCATGCCCATGGGTAAGAATGAGCCCAGTTCTGTGACTGCTTTTCCTGTCGAAAGCTCCAGCCTGCAGAGGAGAGCTGCCACTGAACGTGCTCATGTATTACTCAGCAGCACATTCCTCACGGTCTTGGCAGGTGATGTGCCCTCTGTGTCCTCCCAGAACCCTCTAATGCATCTCTCTCCATTTCTATCCTCTACCAGGGAGAGAGACTCGGGCACTTGCACTCCACCTGCCTTTGGCCATCACTTTCTCCAGGCTTGTAAGGGTCACCCTAGCTATGAGTTCTCCCCATCCCCTGGGCTACTTGCTAGGGTTAAATATCCTGTGTTCTGAAAAAGTTCACCCAAGTCAATGGATTACTGCTTATTCGGCCTTACATCCTGCCACCTTCAAAATCCAATTTTGGAGGGCATGGCAGAGGGCAGTGGGAAGGCATGTGGGGAAAGGGACACCATGGACAAGAGAGCGCACCAAGTGCAGCCGGTGTAGCCCGGACAGGAGCCCCCTGGAGCCACCCTGGTGAGTGACTGAGCGAACAAGGAGATGGTGGCCATATCATAGAAGACAGTAGAGTCTGACCCACCATTTCTGCAGGGACCGGCCCAGGAAGTTAAACCACAATTGCCATGGTGACTGACACAGACTGCTTAGGACTTGCTCCACGACCACCAGCTTCACTCCTTTTTTGCTCCTGCTTCCAAGCGGGGATCAGCCAGAGATAGTCAAGTATGTTCCCCAAACCAATCATATAACAGGACTCACTCTTAGTTAGCTAGGCCACCTCCCCATGCCAGCAATGTCCAAGCAGGGCAAGCCTGAAGCCCTTTCTTCTTTCTTCATCATACAGCTTCCCTACCCCTCTGCCTGCCTTTGAGTCTCTCTGCAATGGCTGACTCTCTTCCTATAGCAAGCTCTGAATAAACAGGATCTTTTGTTCTCATTTGGATGATCTTTGTTCATTTCCACACTGGTAAGAGGGTTAACGCTTCTGCCCCCCAGCCCGCTCCAGCTGTCCTGTCTGCTCTATGAGAGAAAATGCATCAGCTCGGGAACTTGAGGAAGAAAATGCATCGGAAGTATTTAAAACCTCATCTTACCACCTGTCTTCTTAGACCACTCACAGTACCATGTGTTACTCAGGTACCCTAGGAGTAGATACTAAAATGGAGGACAAGAGGTTTGACTAGGGCACCAATAAATAAAGGGCTGGGAGCTGGAGAAGAAGGAAGTGTCTTCTAATACCTTGCAGAGAAGAAGGAAGGGGACTGGGCAGCAAGGATCTGAGACTATTGCACAGAGAAATTTTCAGAAACCATCTCTTAACTGTTTAGATGTGATAACTATCTAATGAAACCACCTTACAGAAATAGTATTGTATTATAACAGTCATTTTTCCCCCAAACTAAACATATAATTTTTGCCTTTAAGACTTGAAAATGTTTTGTTGATGATTTCGTTCCCACAGGACTTGGGCATATAGTGCAATGATCACATTCCTAGTTGAAGAAGAGCCATCCGGAGACTCTAGAGTAATCAAAATTGTATGATCTCCCAGACTGTGGAATTCTACCGCTTTCCTCCGCAGTAGGGTGGGTGTCTGTTATTATTGGTTTCTGCCATAAAATAAATATAACTCTACAGAGAGCTAACTGTGCAGAAGTGAAGAGAGTGTAAGAGAGGTCAGATTTCCCACACATATTAGACTTTCTCTTTTCAAGATATCTATTAGCACACAGTTACACTTTTCCATCCCCTTCTCACTCGGGGCATTTAGGATTTTGACTTTTTTCTTCTTCAGGAGAAGACATGACCTGCACCAACCCAGTACGTCTGACCCGAGTCCTCCCCCCCCCCAGAAAAACCAGAAGGTGATCTGGGCAGTACCACCCCTCCCACTGGGCCTCTGGACTGGGGGTATTCACTCCACAAGGCAGAGGCCCAAGAAAAAATTATTCCATAGATTCTATCAACCTGTGAATAAGAAGGGAAGAAGGAAGAGATGTTGAGTTGCTTTGAATGTTAAATCTTTGTGGCTCCTCCCTCCTCTCTCTCCTGAAACCCCTTCCCCACCTCCCATTTCTATTACTACCCAGTAACGGAACAAGTGTATTGGGTTGACAAGGCGGTTCTGTTCAGAGTTTACAAGCTGGCCTCTTCTCCTTTCACCTCCTCCATTCTGTCCCTAGATACATAGCCTTGTGTCACTGCAATGCCTCACCTGGCCTTCCACCTTCACAACACCCAGTTACCTAAATCTCCTCACTCTGCCCTCGGAATGTCTTTCTGATACTTCCAAGTGCTAAGACATCTACTCTCTGATAAGTTAATTCACCTTGAGAAAACAATGGATCTCCCAGCGAATTTGCACTGTTTAATGGAGCTTAAAAAGAAACTAATGTATTTAAAGGTGTTGAATTTCGAACAATATTGAAAAGGGTCAGGCTCTCTGGCTATTTGGGGGAAACAGGTTCCATCAAGAGGAATTCTCAAACAACCAGACTCATTTAATGTTGTAACATAGATGAAGAAACTGCTTCAAAATATCAAGAATAACACAAGCATTATTTCAGTCTCGTTCTGTTAGTTGCCAGTAACAGCATTATTCAAGTCACCTCCAAAGCTGGGTAAGGAAGAAGGATTTATTGGAAATACCTATTAGGACTGGAGTTAATTCAATCAATCCGTTTCTAACTGATAGCCAAGCACTTTTCTAAGTTTTAAGGACACAATGATAAATAAGTCAAATTTCATGTTTTGTGTGCTCGTATTTTTTTTTTTTGAGACAGAGAGAGAGAGTGTGTGTGAGCAGAGGAGGGGAAGAGGGAGAGGGAAAGAGGTAATCCCTTTTTTTCCCCCAAAGGTGTTTTCTTCACTATTTTATTTTACTTTGATAGAGAGAGCACGCACATGCACACACAAGCAGGCAGGGTCAGAGAGAGAAGGAGAGAGAGAATCCCAAGCAGACCCTGAGCTATCAGAGTGGGTCCCACTCTGACATCTGATGACCATGAGATCATGACTTGAGCTGAAATTGAGAGTTGGACACTTAACCAACTGAGCCACCCAGGTGTCCCAGTGTACTCATATTTTAATAGAGGAGTCATCCAAAGAAAACTTAAACAGTTAATATAGAAAGAAGAAAGAGAAAATAGCAGGCAGGAATGGGAAGAGAGAAAATGAAGGAAGAAAATAAGGGAGGGGGGAGGAAGGAAAGAAGAAAGGAAGGAAGGGGGAAGGAAGTTTTCAAATACTATTAAGTTCTATGAAAGAAACAAGATATGGTGACAGAAAATAGATAGCAAGGTGATTTTTCAGAAGGTGCCCTTTAATCTGAGGGTTAAAGAGGCACCATGGGAAGATCTGGAGGAAGTGTATTCCAAACAGAACGGCAAGGGCAAAGGCCTTGAGGCGGGAATAAAAATGAGCCCCTAGGACATATAAAAGAGGGAACAATGCAGTGCGATTGGAGCACAGGCAGCCTGTCAGTTCAGCTGAGTCCATGGATGAAAGAAAAGAAGGGCCAGCAGTGAGGCCAGAGAGGTGGGAAGGAGCTAAATTACAGACGGAGCTTTGCCTTTAGTGTATAAGCAAAGGAAAGCCATTGGGAAATTTTTTTTTCAGAAGCGGTCCATCAACCGATCTACATTCTAAAAGGTCATGTTAGCTCCAGTTTGGAGAATGGGTAGGTGAGGAACAGGAGTGGAAGCAGAGTAATCACCCAGAAGGCTGTAGCAGGACAAAGGTGATGATGGAGGGCAGTCTGCGTGGGTATTGGAGGAGGTAGATGAGAAATTCAAGAGCGGAGATGTCTCTGGAGATGAACGACTTCTCCCACTCTCTCTCTCTTGTTCTCATCCTGGTAGTTTGCACACATGGAGGTTTTCAGGCCAAAGAGCTGCAGGTTTCCCCTCTCTCTACCGGGAGCTTCAGGTGTTTATGCATAGACTTTGCTTCCTCAGCTGTTCAATTGTGGCCTAGAGATAATCCCTCTCTGGGCCAGTCTGACACCCCAGATGCCAGAAGCTTTCAGTTTTAGTTTTATCCCTTCATTCATTCAGTCTTGATGCTGATTAACCCATCTTTCCTAAACGGAGTCGCCCAGCTCTTCATTTTCTGCCAGCCCAGTAAAGTCATGTCAGTAGCCATCCTAGTGATGGTGGGTCTGGTCTGGAGGTACTCCATGGCCCAATCAGCTGCCCCAAGAAAGGATGATCCCAGAGCCAGAAACATGGTCCTTTCGGGAGCACAGGCTGAGGTGAAGGCAAAAGAGGTCAGAGGGCCCCTTTATTCTCCCCTCCAAGTTCACCTGTCAATTTGTTACTTCTGTACCCATTTACTTATTTAACTTTTTGGAGAGACCTTATAGCTTGTTTGTTGCATAGTTGTTTCCGTGACAGCCAGCTTACATTTCTGTTCTAGACTCCATTTTGGGAGTTTCAAAGTCTGACCCTCTCCTCTAAACTGTGTGACCTCTTTAGGACTTTGAAATTATTCATCTATGTATCCTCACTGCTAAGTATAGCATTTGTCACATATCAGTGCCCTATAAATATTCAATGAATGTATACATGAATGAATAAGCATTATATTATAAAAATAACTGCCTCTAATTCTTACTGGGTTTTTAAATTTTTGTTTACCTGCCTAGCATACATTTCACCCTTTTGATGATAGCAGACTCATTTTTTTTTTCCTTTGAGAAACCATACAAACTAATTCTGAGCTCCTGAGATTTCATAGGAGTTGGAGATGTGGATGGAGGACTCAGTCCTGGACAGTCAGACCCGCCTTCCCTCCTGGCCACAGCAATTTGTGGCAGGGCAAACATGTGACCCAAGCTAAGCCATGGAGGAGGAGCAAGTCCCAGATGTCAGAAACTATCAGATGCAGAAAAGACCTTTAACAAAATCCAGCACCCTTTCTTAATAAAAACTCTTGAGAAAGTCAGGATAGAAGGAACATACTTAAACATCATAAAAGCCATTTATGAAAAGCCCACAGCTAACATCATCCTCAATGGGGAAAAACTGAGAGCTTTTTCCCTGAGATCAGGAACACGACAGGGATGCCCACTCTCACCGCTGTTGTTTAACATAGTGTTGGAAGTTCTAGCATCAGCAATCAGACAACAAAAGGAAATCAAAGGCATCAAAATGGGCAAAGATGAAATCAAACTTTCACTTTTTGCAGATGACATGATATTATACATGGAAAATCCGATAGACTCCACCAAAAGTCTGCTAGAACTGATACAGGAATTCAGCAAAGTTGCAGGATACAAAATCAATGTACAGAAATCAGTTGCATTCTTATACACTAACAATGAAGCAACAGAAAGACAAATAAAGAAACTGATCCCATTCACAATTGCACCAAGAAGCATAAAATACCTAGGAATAAATCTAACCAAAGATGTAAAAGATCTGTATGCTGAAAACTATAGAAAGCTTATGAAGGAAATTGTAGAAGATATAAAGAAATGGAAAGACATTCCCTGTTCATGGATTGGAAGAATAAATATTGTCAAAATGTAATACTACCCAAAGCTATCTACACATTCAACGCAATCCCAATCAAAATTGCACCAGCATTCTTCTCAAAGCTAGAACAAGCAATCCTAAAATTCATATGGAACCACAAAAGGCCCCGAATAGCCAAAGTAATTTTGAAGAGGAAGACCAAAGCAGGAAGCATCACAATCCCAGACTTTAGCCTCTACTACAAAGCTGTCATCATCAAGACAGCATGGTATTGGCACAAAAACAGACACATAGACCAATGGAATAGAATAGAAACCCCAGAACTAGACCTACAAAAGTATGGCCAACTCATCTTTGACAAAGCAGGAAAGAACATCCAATGGAAAAAAGACAGTCTCTTTAACAAATGGTGCTGGGAGAACTGGACAGCAACATGCAGAAGGTTGAAACTAGACCACTTTCTCACACCATTCACCAAAATAAACTCAAAATGGATAAAGGACCTGAATGTGAGACAGGAAACCATCAAAACCCTAGAGGGGAAAGCAGGAAAAGACCTCTCTGACCTCAGCCGTAGCAATCTCTTACTCGACACATCCCCAAAGGCAAGGGAATTAAAAATGAACTATTGGGACCTCATGAAGATAAAAAGCTTCTGCACAGCAAAGGAAACAACCAACAAAACTAAAAGGCAACCGACGGAATGGGAAAAGATATTTGCAAATGACATATCGGACAAAGGGCTAGTATCCAAAATCTATAAAGAGCTCACAAAAATTCCACACCCAAAAAACAAATAACCCAGTGAAGAAATGGGCAGAAAACATGAATAGACACTTCTCTAAAGAAGACATCCGGATGGCCAACAAGCACATGAAAAGATGCTCAACGTCGCTCCTCATCAGGGAAATACAAATCAAAACCACACTCGGATATCACCCCACGCCAGTCAGAGTGGCCAAAATGAACAAATCAGGAAACTATAGATGCTGGAGAGGATGTGGAGAAATGGGAACCCTCTTGCACTGTTGGTGGGAATACAAATTTGTGCAGCCACTCTGGAAAGCAATGTGGAGGTTCCTCAGAAAATTAAAAATGGACCTACCCTATGACCCAGCAATAGCACTGCTAGGAATTTACCCAAGGGATACAGGAGTACTGATGCCTAGGGGCACTTGTACCCCAATGTTTATAGCAGGACTCTCAACAATAGCCAAATTATGGAAAGAGCCTAAATGTCCATCAACTGATGAATGGATAAAGAAATTGTGGTTTATATACACAATGGAGTACTACATGGCAATGAGAAAGAACGAAATATGGCCCTTTGTAGCAACGTGAATGGAACTGGAGAGTGTGATGCTAAGTGAAATAAGCCATACAGAGAAAGACAGATACCATATGTGTTCACTCTTATGTGGATCCTGAGAAACTTAACAGAAACCCATGGAGGAGGGGAAGGAAAAAAAAAAAGAGGTTAGAGTGGGAGAGAGCCAAAGCATAAGAGACTCTTAAAAACTGAGAACAAACTGAGGGTTGATGGGGGGTGGGAGGGAGGGGAGGGTGGGTGATGGGTATTGAGGAGGGCACCTTTTGGGATGAGCACTGGGTGTTGTATGGAAACCAATTTGACAATAAATTTCATATATTGAAAAAATAAATAAATAAAAATAAATAAATTAAAAAAAAAGAAACTATCAGAAAAAAAAGGGTGTTCCTTGTGCTGAGGTGGCCAGGCCAAGATACCATAGGCCAGATTGTCTGGTGGCTGTCTTTGGTAATATTTGAAGAGAACTTCTTTTAGATTGAGGCCAATACAGACACTAGCTGGGCCCAGAGATGAAAATGGATACATTTCTGTGTCATTGCTTAGGTCCCTAAATACAGCCATGCTGAAAGCTGAATCCATACCCAAGGTTGTTCATTTACATAAGCTGAGAGAATTTTGTATTTAGTTGGATTTCTCTCCTAGTCAACCAAAAATGTTTGAACTAGTACATACAATTTTCTTTCAATATATTTAATATTGATTCTGAATTTAAGGAAAAAGACATATTTCTAAAGAAATCTCTCCTAGTTCTCAGTTTCTCTCTATTTCCTAAAAATTATAACCAAGCCAGAGATTTATCTCATGGCCTTCAATATGAGGCTACATAAAAGAACGGTTTGCGTAAGGTAAGTTTACATTACGATATAATGAGAATGTCAATAGCACACTCATGGGCTTGCTGGAAAATCATAGGAAATCTAATCTCATAGCTATATAAATTTTTTTGGTTTTTGGAAGTTGAAAGTGACTCTCTGATAAAGTATGATGGTAGAGAACCTAAGTAGTAAATACAAGATGAAGGTGCTAGGGCCCCTTCTCCTAATAGGGGTGCACTCCATGTAATACTCAGTTTCATTGTGAGCAGGACGGAGCAACCAGCAGGTGTTCATTGGGTCACGAATCCTAGAAGAGGAGAAAATAGAGTACAGTACTTGAAGTTCAAGTATAAGTCTAGCGATCTCCTGTTGGAACAGGAGACAAGCTGGAAGAGAAGCTTCTCCACATTTCCCACAAGCAAGACAACACAATCACGTAAGAAGTAGGATATGGTACGGTAAGGTGGGAAAATTGGGAAGTTATCCATGCCCAATATCATTTTATCTGAGGTTGACTCGATTAATTTTGTATTATACTGTGAATGTTACATAGGGAAAGAATACTCCATTTTCATATAAACAGATATTCCTGGGTAAAATCTATACCAAAGAAAGCTTGTGGGTATATGAAATCCTTAAACTTGGCAATACTAAAACTCTATTTTGGAAAAAGAATCCCATTTAACAAAAAATGGAATTTAACTTGTTAGTTTAGAAAAATGTATGTTAAATCTATAAATTTACCATGTAAGAAATACCTGCTATTCCAAGCACTCCGCTTGGCACTAGGTATACAAAGCTACTTACAGCACTGTCCCAACTTCATGGAAGTAACAGTAACACACACCAATCTATCCCATAAAGAATGTATTTTGATGGATTCAGTCTACATTCAGAATTCGTATGAACTCTGTGGAAGACACAGAGAATACTTCTTTTAGAAGGACATCAACAACACTGTAAGTGGCTCTCATCTCTGCAGACTGTATTGCAAGGGCAGATGACATCCTCATTTCTCTCTTTTAAAACTCCCTCCTGGTGGTAGGTTATAGATAATTTTTATTTAACTCATGTGATTTTTAAAATTTGCAAATATTAATAAATACATTTCAAAATAAAAATAATGTTACAAACTATACATTACACGATGTAGCTAAAAGCACAATACAAAATCTAATCTAAAGAAATGACAATCATTGCAGCAAGGGAAGTCTGAGTTAGTGCTGAGAATCTGATTCTAGCTCAAGGGAAACACTTATATGGCAGCAAATTTATTTTCAAGGGATGAAATACAGTCTCAAAGACTCAAATAGATCACAGAAAAGAAGTTTGATTTCATCCCCATCACAGCCCCTATATAACCCATCTACTGAAGTCTAGGACTTACTCTGTCTCCCTGATATGGAAGCTAATACAGTGGGTTATAACAACATATGCCCAGGGCAATACTTTTTAAAACTTCTGAATGATTTAGCTCCATTGAGTGACATAAATGGTACTCCGTACACAAAATGCAGTCAGCTACTGAAACTAGGAATTCACCAGACCAAATGAAAAGAGTCACAGAGTTTCTTTAAGTAATGATGCTTTCAAAAGTTTCTTGAAATATGACTTTTGAACACTTCTAGTAATGTCAAAATGTTCCAATTTTCTTTATCTTTCTTGCTTAATTAACGCTTAAACAGAAAATCCACACTCTGGTCTTAGAATCCAGAAGCATTATTGCTGTGACCTTACTTAATTAAAAGTATATCAGTCTATATTGTGGGTTTTCTGTTAAATCCATGTAAGTCTTAAGACTTCCGTTCACCCATAAGGTTAGCTCTGCACCCATCTGATAGATGGCAGTGAGATAATTAATGCCTCTAAGTTAGTTCGACTCTCCCAGAATACTGAGACAACTCAAGGAAGACATTACAGCTGGCCATCTTTGCAGAGACTTAAAGCCGGCAGGTGCTTCAACGTGGCTGCCACACAAATGAAGCCTTGCATAGTATTAATCTCATGCTAATTCTCAGTAATCATATAATCATGTATCATGCAACGACCCACATGCCCGCTCTCCAGGAGAACTGAGGACAAGGATGAGATCTTCCTCAGTGTGTCCTCAGTGCAATGACAGAGTAACCCCACAGAAAACGTACTCACAACTAATAAACAATGGCAACTCTACAAAGTGTAGGCTAGGGTTTGATATCGATCCAGGAAAACGTTTTAGAATAGTTGAGAGAAAGTGTAACGACCATCAAGGAAGAAAACAGTCCTGATTTCACCTAGTCCTTTGATAACCTCTGATATCGGGAGTTAGCTGAGAAAAATGTGTGTCTGATGTGAACTACAGTTATTTAGAATTCCCTTCTCATTTTAAAAAATGTTCCAAACAATTCCAAAATATATGATGTCAAAGTAAAAGTAGATAGGTAATTGCATGCTGTTCTACTCTGCTTTGACCTTACTACTTGCTTAGATGAGGGACTTCTGAAGACATTCTCCAATAACCAGAAGCTGTGGAGAATAGCTAATAATTTAGATGACAGAATCAGTTTCCTAATTTAATGTCTTCTACTCAGCTTAAAAGGTAACATTTTCAATGCGTGCCAAAAATCTTTTTTTAACCAAGGCATACGATTTCTACAATTTTCTCTAAGGCAAGAGCAAAACTGTTCAAAAACTTTTTGTATTTCTTAAAATGGGAGGAAATGTAAATAGTGAAAGAGTTTAATAAACATGATACTTACAGGGGTGCCTGGGTGGCTCAGTCAGTTAAGCATCGGACTTTAGCTCAGGTCATGATCTCGCGGTCCGTGAGTTTGAGCCCTGCATCTGGCTCTGTGCTGACAGCTCAGGGCCTAGAGCCTGCTTCGGAATCTGTGTCTCCCTCTCTCTGTCCTTCCCTCACTCACGCTCTGTCTCTCTCTCTCTCTTTCCCAAAAATAAACATTTTAAAAATTTAATAAAATAAATATATAGGATACACACATACATTTCAGTTATTGAAAAATCATTATATAGACCAGAGTTGGCAAAATATCGGCTCCAGGCCAAGTTTGGCCCGAGGCCTGTTTTTGTATGGTCTGTGAGTTAAAAAGTGGTTTTTACATATTTGTAGCTATATAAAACAAAAAATAACAACAACAAAACAAAGAACCACTATGTACCAGAGCCTGCACATATCTCATGAAGCTCAATAACATACTTGCTATCTGGCCCATTATAAAATAATTTGCTGAACCCTGATAAAAATGGACACGAAAGGATTATAAGCAGGATACAAGATAGCACGTGTAGTACTTCATTTTATAAAATTCTAATGTGTGTGTATACACACAGAAATATCTAGAAGAAAATATCTGGCAGTGGTAACTTCTGGGTTGTGAAATTGTGCCTTTTATCTTTTTCATTAACAGACTGGTTTTTAAAGTAACGTACAGGTATCATCTTTACTATAAAAGGCTGTTTTCGTTTTGAAAAAGAGAGCCACTTTTAAATACAGTAAATGCTAATACTTACCAGCCTTCTTTTATACATCAGCCATGGCTCTCAGGAGTTGGCATGCATTTCCTCACACGAACCCTTGTGATGGCCAATAACACATACACTTTTCTAATCTTATTTTCAATTTCAAAACTAAGAGAGAGTTAGTTACCTGTCCAAGTTTGCACTTGTAGTGGAGCTGGGGTTATAATCTCAACAGGGCTGTTCCTAAGACTACGTGTCTAACTAGACAGTAGTGCCCTAGAAAGACAAGGATCAGATGTGGCCTCAAGGCAAGGCTGGGGCAAAACTCTTTGGTCTTTTTTGATATGAACCTTTATGCAATTTACCGTGTGATATGACATCCAGAAAAAGATAATCGAGTCTTCTGTTTCATAAGCAGTACCCAGCACCCAAGTTCTAGTTCTGCTCCATTGTCTAGAGCATCTAACAAAATCCTGAGAATTGCAATCAGTTCTGAACGTCCTGCTTGGGAGGAAGAAATGACAGTCTGAACCATTTCAAAGGGAGAACAAAAGAATCATCAGGATGGCAAAGCAACCCGGATGTCTGTCCTAAGAAGTTTAGCAGAAGAGAGAAATTAAGGAAGAGCACACAACTGTCTTCACTGTTTGAAGACCATGTATAAAGGAAAGCTATCTTGTTCTCAAGGACCTCAGGTGTAGGAATAAGACCATAAGGTACAAATCATGAGGAAGTAGCTCTTACCCGAAAATCTGTAAGAATGTTTTTTCCTAACACCTATAGCACAAAAGGGGACTGTTCACTTTAGTGGTATAGTGCTTCTCCAAAACTTATTTTAAAAAAACACAAAAACAAGGCTGGGACATTCCTCTAAGGGGAATGCGTGTGCCAGCTTAGTGACAAATGGCATTGTGAAAATGGCAACAGGTGAAGGGTAAAATTCCATGCACTAGAAATAACCTGGACACCCAAAATTTGACCAATCAGATCAGTGTTTTCAAACTTCATCCTAGGAATACCCACCAATGGCTCAAAAGTAGTCATCTCTCTCTTCATGACGAGGATGTGAGAAAAGGCACATTTATTTTTTGTCAGTTTAATTCTTCAAGCATATGCATAAGGCAGAAAGTGAGCACCAAAACTGTCAACCGCAACACTCAGCCCAGATTTTGAAACCAAAACCACACCTTACTATCTTCATAAACATGGCTCTGCTACCTTTTACTATTTTCATTACCTTTTGTTTACCCTTCAGGACTGCCCCTGGGTTTGCACCCTACAATGCCTCAAATCACTGCTTCAAAACCCTCACCCTGCTGTTCCCAACAATCCTGAACTCTTGTATCATGACTCTTACCCAATTCTAATCAAGTCTTTGCATTGAAAGACCTACCTCAAGCCAAACTGCGATTTCTCTGAGATAGTGCCAAAGCTTTGTGAGGAGGGCTTCTCTCTTCCCATGGTAGGCAATAAATTCAGCTTTGTCTTATCAAAAGGCTTTGTTGTGGGGTGCCTGGGTGGCTCAGTCGGTTAAGCGTCTGACTCTTGGTCTCGGCTAATGTCATGATCCCATGGTTCGTGGGGTCGAGCCCCAGGTCAGACTCTTCACTGACAGGGCAAGGCTTGCTTGGGATTCTCTCTCTCTCCCTCTCTGCCCTTCCCCTACACTCTCTCTTTCTCTCTCTCTCTCTCTCTTAAAATAAACATCTTTTAAAAATCCTTCAATTCAAAAAAAAAAAAAAAAAAGCTTTGTTGTAATGTTTCGGGAACTGGCTTTTGACAAAGGCAGTTGGAGAAGAATGGAACCAGACAATAAAGATTACAGAGAGACACAGAATTAGAAATTGATAACATAAGGAAGATTAAAGTACTAAAGTATAAACAACTTGGCAATCCTAGAATGATGATAGACGCTGTATGGTCTGGTGATCAGTTCAGGAAATATGTGACTACACATAAACAAATTAATTTCATGTCCGTGTGTGTTTGTGTTTAGGAAAAAAAAAAAGTGGAAGTTGGATTATGCTACTTTTGTTATCTAACAAATGACGAAGAGTCTTATCCCTCCACATGACATATGGAAGACCCAGCACTGTAGGCTTAAAGATAGAAGCTAGACAAATAAATCAGACACGGAATATGCCAAATGCCGTGATTAAATCTTGGTAATGCTCGCTTTCTTGACATTTGCTTTTGTACTTGCCCTTTACCCTTTGTTCCTTGGCAAGAGAGCAGAGGTAGGAGCGAGAGGAAGGGAGCCATGGGATAAGCCGCTTATTATTACAAACTTCATAGAATGGAACTTGAAAGGCTTGAAAGAGAACAAGAAGATGTTCAAGTGAAGAACAGAGAATGATTTTTTTTCTTTTTTTTTTTTTTTTTTTTTGCTCTTCAGTGGTAAACAAAGACACGTCTGGTATTTCTTACTCTATTCACCGTTCTATTTGCTATTACTTTTGCTTCGGCCTCTTAAAGGCCCAGCTGTGTTAAGAGTTCTTAGAATTACAGTTGAATAAGCTCAAAAGTCAGAGAATATAAGATGTGTATGGTATGTGCTTGGGGTGAGAAAGTGTGTGTGGATCAGAGACCATTGCAGCCAGACACTGAAATCTACGTTTAAAGCAGATGATTAACCAAAGCAAGCTGGACTGGGAAAGAAAACAGAAAGATTCACCAAGGTAGAGAGAAGATCAAATCACCAATAAGAAGCTGAAATAGCAGCTATATTGAAGGTTAGGCAACTATAAGTGTTTAACTAGAAAGTGGAAAGTAAAATGAAGAAAGGGGGGGAAATGCCATCATTTACTGTGTGCAGGATTTGTTGTAGAAACATAAAGAAATCACTTATGAAATGATCCAAAGGTACACAATGAGTATAATTTAACTGGGTAGACGGATACAGAGCATCCAATCCCAAAGGAGATTATAGAATACGATTGTTGTGAACAATTCTGGAATCTAATGAAAAGATATACACTATTTTCGTCAAGGCTACGTGTGGAGCCTTTTACAGGAAAATGTGAATGGTATTCTTTGCTTATTCTCACTCCTGGAAAAACTGTGAAGAAGTAAAGAAAACTAAAGCACCAGCGGATGGAAGAACAAAATTGACTGTGATAAGAGAGCCAATAAGTGGGAAAGAGGAAAGAATTCATCCACTGAATCTCAGCGCCAGGTGATGTTATCATCCCCTGCTGGGTTGCAGAAGTATGGATGGGTAGTGCGAGCGGGAAGTCTCCGGGTGGCATTAAGAGCGAAGCCTCTTGTGCTGTGCTAGTCCATTCGGGCTGCTATAACAGAATATCATAGCTTGGGTGGCTTATCCACAACAGAAATTTATTCTCACAGTTCCGGAGGCTAGCAAGTCCAAGATGAAGGGGCATCGGGCGTCTGGTGAGGACTTGTTTCCTGGTCCATGGACGGCCGTCCTCTCCATGTCCTCACACGGGGGAAGGGATAAAGGAACAATCAGTCTCTTTCATAAGTGCACTAATTTCATTCCTTATGACCTTATCACCTCTCAGAGGCCCTACCTCCAAATGCCATCACCTCGGGGATTCAGTTTCAACATATGGATTTCGAGGAGACACAGACTCAGTCTATGCGACACAGGAGGCAAAACCCAAGAGGTGCAGGGGTGTGGGATGAAGATAATGCAGAGCTGGAACGAAAGAAAGAGTCTAAGGGGATCTGAAATGGCACCCAAGGAAAGCTGATATACGAACAGTTTTGAAAGCCATGATATAGGATGGGGAGCAGCAAGGCAGTAAGAGGAGACACTTTCAATCTAGGGACACTTCAGTGTTCCAAGGTCAGAAAGATAAGGAACAGACACGGCAGAGAAGCAACAGCTGGGGAGGTAGGATAAAACAAAGGACAGTGTGGCATCCCACGAACTAAATTAAGGAAGGAATTCAAGTGGAGACGGTCATCAACTATGTCAAATGCAGCTGAGGGAGAAGCTGAGCAAAGAATGGACGGCCACAGCAACAATGTGAAGGTTAATGGGGACTTTGTCAAGAGCCTACCAGGGGTTCAAGACTGGATGCAAGGAGAGGAATTTGGGGAAGCGATGAGACGTAACGTTTTCCAAGAAAATGGGAGAAAACAGTGGGAGAGTCACTGAAAACAGACGTGAGATGAAAGGAGCTTTTTTTTTTAAGAATAAAGAAATAACATGCTCCTATGTGTATGAGGATAACGCAGAACAAAGGACAAAATTAATCATGCAAAGGAGGAGAACACTGCTTCAGGATCACCTCCAGTCTTCAGGGGCAGGAGTTGCTGGGCCAATAGGTCCAGATTTACTGGAGATGGGTCAGATGATATACAGGTGCAGACTGAGGTAGGCAGACAGTTCATAGCGGTGGAGTTCTCTTTGGATTACTTTGGTTTTCTTGGAGACGTAGAAAGCAAAATCAAGAGTGGAGAACGAGCACAGAAGAGGGGATACTAGAGGCCTGAGATAAAAATGAGAGGCATACAACGGTCCTACCAGAGAAGAGGGGAGAGTAAATGCACTGAGGACAACCGTACCACAGCGAGACAGCATTCAGAGCCCCCTGGGAGATGACAGGGGGCTTAGAGCACAGACTCCAGAGCCAGGGAGCTCCAGGGAAGCGGAGAAATCAGCCTCCACCAGCTTTTACTGTCAATTCCAATTTTTTGAAAACTTTTAAATACTATGTTGCATCATATAAAACCGCTCCTTGTCTACAAAAACTGAATGCAATTCAACTATTATGTTGCCTAATTTGCGTCAGACCCACTTTAGCAGAGCGACCTAAGCCCTAAGAGGCTGTGGGTTTTTCAGGGCTCTATTGCCCCAATGCCGAAATACAACTGCCTTCACAGCCTCTCCATATCTTTTCCTGAATCTATTCCTATTTTATTCTAGAACCTCGCGATATTCACACACACACACACACACACACACACACACACACACACACCACACAACTCTAAAAACTGTTTTTGAAAAGAAAAATCACTGGTGAGAAGCATTTTTTTTGTAATGGAAGAAAGAGGCATCTAAGTCAGTCAGGAGAAAAAAGAGTGATAAACTCTCAGAAGCTGAAAAGGAAGTGATGGATCCTGTGAGTAGAAAGACCAATTGAGGCCTGGAGGGAGCAAACGGAGCTTCAGCAGGGACTACTCCGGGGCCCATGCCTGAAACAGAGATTTCCTGGAAAAATATCACAAAGATGACGGATGACCCACAGGAGAGGCAAAACCCTCCAAACAATAACAAACCAAACCAAAACAAAACAAAACCCTAAAGCAGTCAGCGCTCACTGAAAAAAAAAAAAAAAAAAAAACACAAAAACACAAAACAAACCAAAAACCCTCCAGTCTGAGACAATATGGCTTGCATTGTTTTTCCTGCAATACATAACTCCATGGATTCCCCTCGCTCAAACATTTGTTCCATGCTGAAATTTTCCAAATGACAGTGCAATTAGCCAGTTTGGGTCACGAGAGTCCATTAAAAAGGCACCTTAACTCTTCTGAACAGGTTTAGGTATAGAGCGGCCGGATAATGATTTACCTTTAAAAAAAAAAAAATGCGGTCACAGTTTCTGAAGGGCGAAAATATCATTTAAATTCAATCTGCTGCTTCGGTTGTAAGGGAGGCCGCGTTTGCTGTCCCTCCAAGCTGCCTTCCTTTAAACGGGGGAGAACGCCGGGCGGATGTTCAGGCTGCAAAGTCTCCTGGGTCTCTGGGCTTGAGGAGAGCGTTTCTCCAACACAATCAATTTTAAAATATGCAAATGTCTGCCTATGTTTACACAGAGACGATTTCATCTTCTACCTTAAATGGCAAAAAAAAAAAAGTTATATTTCCAGAAGAATTCACTACTAAACTACTTCATGTTGAAGTTGAGTTGCCAAGACGCATCATGCATATGTAATGTATGTGATTTCTACACATTTTAATTGCCAAATCCAAACGGAATGAACTATATTAATGAAAATCCAAGCAGTTGCAGTAACCCTTGGCTTAATCCATATTTAACAAGTATTGACAGGCTTATTTTTTTTATTAGGAAGGCAATAATCACACACCATCTGCTGCCAGTTAAATGGAACTAATTCAATTGTTAAATTACAAATGTAAAGGACTGAGTTATAAATATGTTTGATTAAAATGGACCCTGGGCAGATTTCTTTCGGTAGTGTCAGGTGCCACCATCTCTCAGTCTTTTAAGGGTGGATAATTCGGTTCCTTGCTTTCTTTCTTCCTCTGCTTTGCAGTTTCAGGGTATGAACACTTCTGTCAGAAAATGGGCAAGAACAAGATGTGACAAGTATACGTACATCCGTGCAAGGTGTGTGACTCCATGTTAAAAGCAGCAACGATGCATTGTTTGGACTTGTTTTTAAAGGACAAAAAGGGGCCAAAATGCTTGGCTGTATCTAATAATAAGCCTAATCTATCTATATAATAATCTAATAATAAGCCTCCTTATGGCAAACGCCAAACAGAATTTTTCGTGGGACCAGAGTGTCCAGATTCATGAATTTCTCCACTCACAGACATATTTAGTAAATAAAATTGTTATGAATCACCGCTTAATTTATTCCATCCTGAGTCCATTTATGAAATGTATATTCTCCATGAGTCAACTTATAAAAATATCTAAGAATTTTGGTTAAACATAGCAGATGGTCTCTTTGAGTCCCGAGCTAATATAAGAATGAAAAACCAAATACATATATATATATATATATATATATATATATATACACACACACACACACACACACACACACACACACACACACACACACAAAGAGATCAGGAAAGAAGAGACTAGTGAAAATGAGATTTCAACAAAATTTTGAAAGACAGAAAGTAGATGGAGAAATTGTTCAATGATTTCACAGAGAAGAAGAGGATAGAAGGTTACACATCTCACAGAAATCCTGAGAATTTCAGCCATTGGAGACACTGACACCATGGAAAGCAGAGTTGAGTTGCAGGAATAAAAATTAGGACTTTATTAAAGCTGGCATACAAATCGTAGCCTCTCAGGTCTCTCCTTAACCCAGCAGAGTCAGGCCACTGCCCTAAAGGCAGTCCTTTTTCTTTCCATTCGTTACAGGGAAAACTGAAGTCTGACCTCAAAGAAATTCTAAACTTTCCACATGCAGTTTACTTGCATCATCCATAAATGAGAATAGAGCAAAGGAACACTAATATTTCAAGAAGGCTCAGTGCTAGATAGCCTCCATTTGCCTCTCCAGAACCACCCCGCTATCACAAACACTCAAGTATGACTCAGGAAGCCAAGCCCTACAGACTGTATCATCCAGGCTCCCCAGTCCTGCCTCCCGTGTGAATTAGGTGAGTGGGAGGCACCAGCCACAAATCACGGGTGAAGGAACAGTGGATTTCTCCCCCTCCTGGGCCACAGGTTAGCAGTAGCAACATTCCCTTATCAAACAATATATTATTTATTCAACAATCTAATAATGACTTTTTTAAATATGAAATTTATTGTCAAACTGGTTTCCATACAACACCCAGTGCTCATCCCAACAGGTGCCCTCCTCAATGCCCATCACCCTCTTTCCCCTCCCCCCCACCCCCCCATCAACCCTCAGTTTATTCTCAGTTTTTAAGAGTCTCTTATGGTTTGCCTCCCTCCCTTTCTTTTCCTTTCCTTTTCCCTTCCCCTCCCCCATGGTCTTCTGTTAAGTTCTCAGGATCCACATAAGAGTGAAAACATATGGTATCTGTCTTTCTCTGTATGACCCAGCAATAGCACTGCTAGGGATTTACCCAAGGGACACAGGAGTGCTGATGCATAGGAGCGCTTGTACCCCAAAGTTTATAGCAGCACTTTCAACAATAGCCAAATTATGGAAAGAGCCTAAATGTCCATCAACTGATGAATGGATAAAGAAATTGTGGTTTATATACACAATGGAATACTGCTTGGCAATGAGAAAGAATGAAATCATGGCCTTTTGTAGCAACGTGGATGGAACTGGAGAGTGTGATGCTAACTGACATTTTTTTTAAGTTGCTACTTTCAGGCAACCCTCCTCTCCAGCGACCACTATGATTAGTGATCTCTCCAGGTTCCAATAATTTCTCCCTCCCCTGCCCTTTAGGCCTCAGGGAAGTAACAGCTCTTGGCAGCTGCTAACCTCTGCTTTCACCATTCCTTGTTGTTAATCCTTAGCCCTACAAACAGACCACACTTGAGTGTGCCAACTGCTACCTACCAGAAATCCTATCGATACAGCCTCTGACTCGAAAGTGACTGAACAAGTCAAACAAGCAGAAACATCTTTTAAGAAATAGCTAGTAACATAGGAACAGAAAACATAAAAAAAAAAATAACATCAGAGAGTTAACAATGGAATTAAGATAATACATTTAATAAACAATAATAAGAACATAATGCTAGAGGAAAGAAACCATCAGAGAACCAAAACACTCTCTTGGAAATTAAAAATTTACATAACTGAGACAAAAACATAAGATAAAAGAGAGAACAAAGAAAATCTACCAGAAAATAGATCAAGAATTACCAAAATGGGAAAACGGGAGAGAAAATATACAAAAATTTGAGCATTAATCCAGGACATAGAATATCCCACAGATAGGTGTTCCAGAAAGAATGAAGAGAGAAAACAGAAGGAACAAATTATCAAGAAAATAATTTTAGAAATCAGGGAATCTGTGTGAGGGATGGACAAGAATTATTTGTACTATTTTTGCAGCTTTTTTATAATGTTAAAATTATTTCAAAATGAAAAGTTTATTTATACAGTATATGTACACACATATATAACATACATAAAATTTTATTTGGCTATCTACAATGAATTAAGAAAAAACATGCAATATGCAAAGAATCAAAATGGCCCTGGACTTCTCAAAGGCCATGAGGATGTGAAAGTAATAAAGCAATAATGTAAGCTTGGCATTTTAATATTAAGTGCATATATTAATTTGATAAAAATAAAATTAATTGAAAAATAAAATAGAAATACAATGACCAAATACTTACTCCTTATATGTCCTATCATTAATAGTAAGATCTAGTTAGATCTGCATTATTTGGATATCTATATCCAAAGATAAGCTGAATTAACTTCAAGAAGCTTCTTGGTGAAATAAATAACCGGTGGCATGGAAATAATGATGTACCTTAAAATCACCTAGATAAAAGCTCATCTGTTCATACCTTATTTGATTTTCCAGAATAGTCATAATTTCAAATATTTTATCCTACTGTCTTGATAAATATGCTTATGCTTGCCAGATAACGTGTCCTAATTTTCTGATTGAAAACTATTGTTACTCTACCTTTAACCTATCACTAATGTGATTTAGACACATCAAAGAACTTAATGCTGTGCTATCACAAACCTTTTACACAAGATACAGAAAAATCTATTGCCTACGTCTTCAGTGTGATAAAGGTCACCTTCAGACAAAACAATCATCGCGCTGTTTTAGCCTTGGCATTTAAAGAATTACAGCTACGGTTCTAGAAATATAGATCCATTTCGAAATCACCTGCCACAGTTTGCTTAACCTTTTCAGATAGCTAAATCATAAGGTGTGTTGCAAGTAAAGTGAAGAGCTTTAAAAGAAAATATATAAGTGGTTGATCATGAGGCAAGAGGAAAAAAGAAGCATCAGTGCTTTCATATCCATCTTCTCACTGAGTTCTCTTTTTTAGATATTTTTATTGAGTTTTAAATTTAATTCCGTGTTGTTAACATACAGTGTTACATTAGTTTCAAGTGTACAACATAGAGGTTCCACAATTCTTTATATTACTCAGTATTCATCGTAATAAGTGTGCTCTTAATCCCCTTCACCTATTTCACCCATTCCCCCACCTACCTCCCCTCTGGCAACCATCAGTTTGTTCTCTTGTAGTTAAGAGTCCGTTTCTTGGTTTGTCTCTGTCTTTTTTTTTCCCTTTGTTCATTTATTTTGTTCCTTAAATTCCACACATGAGTGAAACCATATAGTATTTGTCTTCCTCTGACCAACTTATTTCACTTAGCCTCATTTTCTCTAGCTCCATCCATGTCATTGGAAATGGCAAGATTTCATTCTTTTGTTACGGCTGAGTAATATTCCAGTGTGTGTGTGTGTGTGTGTGTGTGTGTGTGTGTGTGTCACATCTTCTTTGTCCATTCATCTACCAATGGACACTTGGACTGCTTCCATAATTTGGCTATTGTAAATAATGTTGCAATAAAAATAGGCATGCATATATCCCTTTGAATTAGTTTTTTTGTTTGTTGGTTTTTTTGTGGGTTTTTTGGTAAATACCAACTAGTGTGATTACTGGATGATAGGGTAGCTCTATTTCTACCTTTTTGAGGAACATCCACACTCTTTTCACAGTGGCTACACCAGTTTGCATTCCCACCGATAGTGCAAGTATCCCCTTTCTCCACACGCTTCCCAACACCTGTTGTTTCTTATGTTGTTGGTTTAAGTCATTCAGACAGGTGTGAGGTGATATCTCATTTTGATTTTGATTTGCATTTCCCTGATGATGAGTGATGTTGAGCATCTTTTCATACATCTGTTGGCCATCGATCTTTCTGAATTTGTTGAGACTTGTTTTGTGGGCTAATATGTGATCTCTTCTGGATAATGTTGCATGTGCACTTGAAAAGAATGTGTATTCTGCTACATTAGGATGGAATGTTCTGAATATATCTATTACATCCATCTGTTCCAGAGTGTCATTTAAAGCCACTGTCTTCATGTTGGTTCTCTGTTTGGATAATCTGTCCATTGATGTAAGTGAAGTATTAAAGTCCCTTATTATTATTATATTATTATTGATTAGTTTCTTTATGCTTGTTGTTGGATGTTTTCTGTATTTCAGTACTTTCTTATTGTGGATATAAATATTTACAATTGCTGTATCTTCTTGTTGGATTGTCCCCTTTATTATTATATAGTGCCCTTATTTGTCTCATTACAATCTTTGTTTTAAAGTCTATTTTCTCCAATAAAAGTATTGCTACTTCAGCTTTCATCTGACATCCATTTACATTCAAAATAATTATTAACAGATGTACATATATTGCCATGTTGTCACTTGCTCTGTGGATGTTGCTGTAGATTTCCTCTAATTCTTCTTCTCTTGCTCTCTTTCATGGTTTCCTGGCTTTCTTTAGTGATATACTTGGATTCTTTTCTCCTTATTCTTTGCATATCTATCACTTGTTTTTGATTTGCAGTTACCATTAGATTTGTATATAACATCTTCTGCATATAGCAGATATATTAAGTAGATGGTTGCTTACATTTGAACCAATTCTTTATTCCTCCCCACCCCCCAACACACATTTTAGGTATATGGTGTCATATTTTACTGGCTTTTATTTTGTGAATCTCTTTACTGATTTTTTTTAAAGATATGCTTATTTTTACTTCTTATCATTCCTAATTTTCATACTCTCATTTATAGTCTTTCCTTTCTACTCAGTGTCCCCTTTAATATTTCTTAGGGCTGGTTTAGTGATCATGAATTCCTTTAGTTTTTATTTGTTCGAGAAACTCTTTACCTCTCCTTCTATTCTGAATGATAGCCTTGCTGCATAGAGTATTCCTGAATGAAGATTTTTCCCTTTCAGCACTTTGAATATATTATGCCACTCCCTCCTAGTCTACAAAGCTTCTGCTGAAATATCCGCTGATAGCCTTATGGGGCTTCCCCTTGCATGTAACTGTCTTCTTTTGCTACTTCTATTTTTTTTCTTTATCACTATGTTTTGCCATTTTAATTACCATGTGTCTTGGCAAGGCCCTCCTTGGGTTGATTTTATGGGAAGATCTCTGTGCCTTTTGTATCTGAATATATGTTTCCTTCCCTAGATTAGGGAGATTTTAACCTATTATTACTTCAAATAAAATTTCTGCCCCATTTTTTCTCTTTTCTTCTTCTGGGATCCCTATAATGCAAATGTTATTTTACTTGATGAAGTCACTGAGTTCCCTAAGTCTATTCTCAATTTGCATTTTTTTTTCTATCTCACCTGCTCAGCTTGATTACTTTCTATTATTCTGTCTTCCAGGTCATTATTTATTCCTCTGCTTCCTCTAGCCTACTATTTATTCCATCAAGTGTATTTTTAATTTCATTTATTGTGTTCTTCATCTCTTGTTGTTTCTTTTTTATCTCTTTGTTAGGGATCTCACTGATGTCCTCCACTCTTTTCTCAAGACCAGTGAGAATCTTTATGATCATTACTTTAAATTCTTTATCAGGCATATAACTTAAATCTGTTTCACTTAGGTCTCTTGTTGTGGTATTGTCCTGTCCTTTCATTTGGGACACATTCCTCTGTATCCTCATTTTGTCTACCTCCCTGTGTCTGTTGCTGTACGTTAGGCAAGTCAGCTACATCTCCTGCTCTTGAAGGTAATGGCCTTATGAAGAAGAATTCCTGTAATGCCCTATAGTGCAGTTTTCCCTGTTCCCCAAAACCTGGCACTTCAGGGAATGTCTCCAATGTATTTTGCCTATGTTCTGTTGTGTCCTGGCCACTTATCCCTTCAGTCCAATCATCTGCAGAGGCTCTCTTTGCCTGTTGTGGGCAGTGTTTGGTCCCCAGCCAGGTGGGGTGCATTTTAACAAGATGCATGTTGGTCTGCTTGCAAAATGAGACCTACGGTTGCCACCACCAGGCACCCCATGATTCATATTTTCTTAATCCAACAGCTTTTATCCATTTGTTCAAAATGTTTGTTGAGCCACTACTATGCACCAGATAGTGTTTCTGGATGTTGGGATATGGCACTGGATAAGAAAATGCCTTTGGTTTCACAAGTTTATACTCTATTAGGAGGAGATAGATAAGAAAATATGCAATTAAAATGGGCAATTTCACGTGGTAACAAATCCTTAAAGAATACACACACACACACACACACACACACACACACACACATCTTCATCCATTCATCAGTCTATGGACACATAGGCTCTTTCCATAATTTGGCACCTGGGTGGCTCAGTTAATTGACTGTCTGACTTCGGCTCAGGTCATGATCTCATAGCTTGTGGTTTCAAGCCCTATGTTGACCTCTGCGCTGATAGCTCAGAGCCTGGAGTCTGCTTTGGTTTCTGTCTCCCTCTCTCTCTGTCCCCCCCCCCCGCCCCCCGCTCACACTCTGTCTCTCTCTCTCTCTCTCTCAAAATAAATAAACATGATAATAAAAAAAATTTTTTTAAGAAAGTACGAATCAGATACAGAGAATTCAGTGGTTTCATGGAGAAGTAGGCATCTATGTAGAATCTTAATCGTATCGGTGGGGGTCACCACAAGGAGAATAATATTCTGTCCAGCAAGCCAGCCTCCACAATTTTGGTAGCTGTCACCATACAACATTAAAATTTATCTTGATCTTGACATATTGGTGTGAGACCTTTACATCTCACCCAGCAATTATTTACAAGGGACAATACCATCCCCTTAGGGCATATTTTTTTTGTTTTATTTTGTTTTGGCTGTGGGGTACTTTTTGACAAATACATACAACGAACAGTACCTGCAGGGTTTTGCTGGCCTGAGACTGAGGAATCTAAATATCCTGAAATGTACTGGGCAATCTCTCACCATGAAGAATTACCCTGAAAAAAAACAAAAACGAAAACACCAATATTGCTTCTCTTAGAGACATCGCAGGGCTAAGCTTCGTAGCTTCATTGGCTGCTGTGACTAGGAACCAGAGAATTCGAATGCTCTCTTTATGAACAACTATACCTGCTTACTCTCTGGCCAGAGAATTCTCTTCCTCTCCTGATATGTCTACCCTTAGCCCAGAAACATTTCCTGGACTGCTTCTTCCAAGAATTCCTTACTTCTAATTCAGATAAACCTCCTTATATCTCATGCCTTAAATGATCAACATTTTAGTAAATATCTGACAAATGATTTTTTCCCACAGTCTCTATTCTCAAAAGGAGTTGAACTAACAGCATTATAGGTCTTGAACAAAATTTTTAAAAACAAGGTTTTTAGATGATGATTCACTCATTCATGCAACAAATATTTCTTAGTGATTTCTATATACTAGGTGTTCCTCTGATAATAGAGCAATTAACATCAGAAACATTGCTACTGTCATGGAGGTCCCATTGTAGCAGAGGAAGATTAAAAAATAAATAAAATAGCAAATAAATAAGCAATAAATAAAAGATAAAGCATAACAGGTGGTCATAAATGCTCTAAAGGAAGAGTGGACAGAGAGGGAAAACAGCAAGTAAGAAGGGCTTGTAACAGAATTTTAATAGAGTGATGAAGGACCCAGCAAGGAGGTGACATTTGAGGCAGGCCTGGGGAAAAAAAAAGTAAGAAACAGGTCATGAGAGACAACAGGAAAAGGGAATGCAACAAAGTGGGAGCCTCCCTGGCATGTTCAAAGGATAGCAAGGTAGGGAGGGGAGTAGATCATTAAGGAACCTTGCAGGCCATTGGAACAATGTTGGCTATTACTTGTAATGAGATGTGAAACCATTGAAGGGATTTAAACAGAGTAGTGTCATGATCTTATTTACATTTTAATAGAAACATTCTTGCTCCTATGTTGGGAATAAATTTAAGGCCAAGGTGGGAGCAGGGAGAACATCCACATGAGAGAAAACCTAGGTAAGAGAATGTTGGCTTGTACCAATGTTGTAACTATGAAGTTGTGAGAAATGGTCACAATGGGAGCATATTCTTAAGTTAAAGCTGCCCAACTATGCTAAAAAATTATTTCTGAAGTCAAGAATGATTCCCACACATTGCCCTGACAACTATAAGAGGTACAGGGCTATTCCTTATGGAAATGGGAAAGGCCACAAGAAGAGGACATTTGGGGGTGCGCTTATCCTAAGAGGGTAAGGTGAAATCCTGGGGGTTCTAAAGATCCATCATGGTTCCCCCTAAAGCCTCAACATCAGGTCTACAAGGCTTTAGGGCTTTGCAGTGCTTAAGAGTAGAACTCTGCAAAGCAAAGCAAAGTATTCCCTGTCTGGTCTAAAAGCTCCTCCCAAAAGGAGAGTGAAAGTGAGAAATCTAGAAAGGCATGAAAGAGAAAGGAAATCCAACTCTGATCCATGAAACGCAAAGAAAAGGCATATGACTGTCAAATTTCAGACTGCAATTACTCATCATCCAAATGCAACTTTAAATCCCTAGTGCACAGAAAGAAGGAAGTTAGATGAAAACAGTATTAAGAGATGGTGGAAGCAAGAGGGTATCATGGAGAGAATTCAGAGTGACAGAAAGCCAAAACAAAAGAGAGGCAAGCAGGCAAGAAGGGATGGAGGCAGTGAGGGAGGGGGGAGTCACCAGAATGATATCAGCACTCAATGCTTTTGTGTCATTTCAAATACCTTGTGGAGAACAAAACTAGAAGACCTTTTCCTAACATTACTTGCAAACGTGCCCTTGATGGTTGCTGGTCACTTATTAGCACTCATTTTAGTCTTTCCCCTTCTTCCTTTTTGGCCAAGAGTGTTCCCGCAGTAGATACTAAAATGTATCTTCTATCCCTCCATTTTTCTGCTCCTGAGGGCTATTGTGCTGGTACCTAATGCTTAGGGCCGCGACAGCTGCCCAGTTAGAGGTGGCAGTGATATCAGGAAGACATAACCAACACTCACCGTCACGGCAGGAGTAACAGAGTGTGGGCCCTTGAAGACCCTGTGCCAAGGAACCAACTCTGGGACTTTAGGTTTCTGGATTTCTTCTTCCACAGGATAATTTCTATTGTTTGAACCACTGAAGTCAGGGGTTTTATTATTTGTAACATAAAGCATTCCCACCCGAAGCACTTGCTCTGTACCACTGGTTCTCAAAGTGTGATCCTCATACCAACAACAAGAGTCTCACCTGGAAACTACGAAACCACAAGATTCCCCAGGCCTACCCTAGCCTCTGGAGATGGGACCCAACAATCTAGTTTAACAAGCCTTCCAGGTGATACCCCTACAGTTCTAGAACCCCTGCACTGTACTTTAAGCAGCAGGGGCAGAAGGATATGAAAATTTTCATTCAATTCTCCTGAACTCTGACTCGGAAGTGCAGGGTCTATCAGGGCAGAACGAAGAATCTATTTCAACAGAAAGATCTATGCTTATATCTTGGAGACTGTAAGCAGTAAACCTATGGGCAAAATCATGAAACATTTGAAACAGCCCCAGTCTTTGCCACAGGTTTATCCTCCTGAGTATAATTATTCATGAGGGATCTTGAAAACTTAACTACAAGGAGGAGAAAAAGGTATTAAGTCCTGCTACAGGCTCGAGAAAGGCCCTTCCCCTCAATATGCCACATCAAGGCCGAAGCTAATTTCACAGCCACTGCTAATACCCTTTCTATATGCATATTTTAACCACCTCACCTATAATCCCGAACTTGGTCCCAGCTGTTAAATTTATATATCTGTTGCTGGCAGCAGCTAAGTTTTTAAGCATGGCCAATCATATTCTATACATTCTGAATTTAAAACCTTTGAAACTAATTTAATGGTTATGTCTAGCATTAGATATTTTAAGTGCCGCAATAAAGTCTTATTGCTTTCCTGACTTGTGGAACACATAATACAATTGCCACTGTGTGTTTTGACTGTCAAAATGATTCATTACATCCTGTATGAAACTTTTTTTTTTTTACAAAGAGAGAACAGTTACATCAAATAATTTGGACGGAAGTTTAAACCCAAGGTCACCAAAGTGCTTGACACACCTCTTGGAATTCATTGAAATTCAAGTACATCCTCTGAAATGATTTGAAGTCTCTTCCCAAATACACAAGTCTCCTGAAAGCCACAACTTGCCATCGTGCTAACTGAGCTGTTAAGCAATTATCAGTGACAGCTGTAGCTCAGGGATACGCCAAGCAAGACCTGCACGCAGCCAACTTTTCGAAATTCTTTCAGCTGACAGTTACTGGATTAACATCTGACACAGTTCAACCAGCTCCACTTTATTTGTGATAATGGAGTCCCCAGATACAAAATCCGCTGAGCACCTACTAAGTGCCAAGCTCAGTGCTGCATAAATCCACACATATGACCCCACACACATTTGTCATCACAATCTCAAGAAGAGGAAACTGACTGTTACCACAACTCTAGAACTCATGATATTTGAGTTCAGATGTCTCTGATTCCAAAGTGCTGCTGCTTTTTTTTTAAGGTTTTGTGTATGTTTAGGGTTATTTTTTCCCCCTAGGGTTTTGTGTATAATAATTTGCCTAATTCTTAAAACCGTTTTGTCACATGAGAAGCCTATATCCTAATGTTTAAGAAATAGGACACCTTCCACATTTCACTGTAAATTTGAGAACGAGATGTCCCATTTTGAGCCAGTCCTCGACTAAATCATAACTACATTAAGCTCAGGGGCTGTCCCACTTCCTTTTGGGAGAAAAGAGAGTAGAGAAAGAGTGGGTAAAGAAGGAAGGCAGGCAAGGACCCAGGCACTCACCCAGTCCCTACCCTGTGGTAGCCATGGTGCCTGATCATTTCTGCACATGTTAATTTATTTAACATTATTCTCCCCACTACCCAATGAAGTAGATATTTGTTCCAGTGGTGAAGCTGAGTCTTAAATTGCTGAGATAATTGCCCGGAAATTAGAGGAAACTACTCAGAGGTACAACTGGGATTAAAATTTAGTTCTGCTTGATCAAAAGTAATTGCCTTTCCCTTCACACCTTTAGGATATATGCACTCCCTCCTCTCTCTCTTCCTGGAGTAAAGCTCTAATAATAAAATTTTAGGCAACAGGGCAAGTCCCCTATTCCCCACTGTAGACAAATGCTTCCTTTGGCCATGCTGGCTTTGGTCCCGATTAATACTGAAAAATATGTGACTGCATCAATCAAAAACTTCATTTTTAGCCAAGCACTTGAACTGCTATTCTCTTTACTGCTGAGCTCCGTACTTGGGTTTCACCATCTTTGATTTCCCCCGGGCATCTTTTTGATGGATTCACCGTGAAAGCAGGGTTGAAAAGAGGAAGACAACCAACTAAGAAGTTTACAGTATTATGATTGGAAAATCAATGCAGCTCCCTTACAACACATACATTTTATTTAAAATGCAAATATTAATTACAGATTGATTTACATGAAGTATTGCGCAGACATTTTCACTAAGAAACTGCTGGTTTGTGGTCCACTCATTCCTTTACCAGATAGGAACTTTACAAAATCTAGGACACATTAAAGGGACTGCTTTATAAAATCAGAGTAGAAAAATTCTTACTGTAATGTTTTCCTTCATTTTAACAGGATTCTCAGCAGTTTCCCATGCTGTACTTCTCAGCACTCATTTATCAAAATAAAGAAGGTTTAGACCTCCACATACAGTTAATCTGCAATGATTGTCAAATGTATTCTAATTGATTTAATGCCCATTAAAATTCTATTTTGACATATAAGACACCCAGACATGCAATAAATAAATGATCAGTCATCTAGCACAACCAGAAAAATCACATTGATTATAAATTATTCAAAGTGAAATGGTGTCTCAGCAAAATCTTTAGACCCTCTCTGAGAATTAGATAAATAAGGAAGAAGAAAAATCAAGATTTTAAATGGATTTGCATGGCCAAATTGGTATTATGCTTCAAATGCCCATTAATAGTTACAAGAAAATAAGGCTACAACAAGCTTAAGTATTTACATTACTCTTGCTATATTCCACGAAAGAAGATAAAATCAAGAATGTTTCATTAAAATTATGAAGATTTTTTATTTTGAGGTTTAATGTTAGACCAACTACTTTCCCAGAAATCTAATATGCCATGAAATGAATCTTGAAAAGCATGAAGATATTTTCAAGGAAACAAGATGAATTTTGTGCTTGTGAGAAAAAAAAAAGGAAGCAGACACACAAGACTTAACACACTTAAAGCATTTCACTCTTTGAGAGAGAGTATGTGTAGATATATCTATACATCAGAGAGAGACAGAGAGGGAGAGGGAGAGATGAAGGGAAAGGGAGAGCATGAGAGCAGAAAATTTGGAAACATATGAAAGATTTGGCATATTTGACCATGTTAAGTGTGGTAAGGAGCTTGTCAGATGATAATTTACAAAACTGGATTGGATGAATCTAACAGCCAAGTGAAATGGGCTGTGTGCTCACCAATCATCATTTCATCATCGGGTTCTCTTGGGTTAAGCTAAATGTATAGGAATATTCAGCAAAGATCAGAAACACAAATCATCTGATACACTGTGTCACATATTTATGTACAAGGATTGAAGTAAAAAGAAAAAAAAAGCTGAGTTAATGTGTGGTGTTCATTGTAATTTTGTCCAGCACATCTAAGTATTCATTCCTTTGGGCAAACTCACTTTCCCAGCCCTTCCAGGATGGCTTAACCACATGTGGCTCAAGAGGTTCAATCTGTGCCTGAGACTGAGGTGAATAGGTTACAATTATTGATTCAGAAATACATAGGTGACTGACTTCCTATCACTAAGATGCAAGAAATTTATTGTGGCTTCTAAAAAGGATGTTTACGCACCCTTATGAGAGACTTTCTAGAAGGGAACTTCTCTCTCCCTAATGTTGACCAGAAAACATCTATCCCTGGGAATGGTTGACATCATTACTTAAATAAGAAAAAAATAAGAATAAAGCTGACATGGGGTGCCTGGGTGGCTTGGTTAAGTGTCAGTTAGTGTCCAACTTCAGCTCAGGTCATGATCTCGTGGTCTGTGGGTTTGAGCCCTGCTTTAGGCTCTGTGCTCACAGCTCAGAGCCTGGAGCCTGCTTCAGATTCTATGTCTCCCTCTCTCTCTGCCCCTCCCCTGCTTGCTCTCTGTCTCTCTCAAAAATAAACATTAAAAAAATTTTTAATAAAAAAAAAAAGAATAAAGCTGACACTGTCAAAGGCAGTACAAAGAGACATAGATGAACTCAATAGCTGATGAACTGAAAGAGCCACTATATCAAACCAGGCTCAGAGACTCTTACCTTTATATTTACTGATATATAACCAGTGAACTATCTTCACTGTTCAGGCAAGTTTGAGATGGTCTTCTCTTACTTAGAACCAAACCCACTAAAAGTGATGTAATTTATAAAGTGTCAATTCAATCAAAAGTATGTATTTAGCTTCTACTTTTAAAAAGGAACTAACATTTTGGGGCACCTGGGTGGCTCAGTTGGTTAAGCATCTGACTCTTGATTTCAGTTCAGGTCATGATCTCGTGGTTTCTGAGATCGAGCCCCACATCAGGCTGCATGTAGACAGTGCAGAACCTGCTTGGGATTCTTTCCTTCTCTGCCCCTCCTCACTACACACGATCTTTATCTATCTCTCTCAAAATAAACAAGTAAACTTTTTTTTAAAAAAGGTACTAACATTTATTAAAATAAAAAGGGTCATACTTCCAGACTACATCCAGATGATAAAATAGAACTCTGCATCACTCAGCTTTTATTACATTACATGATCCTAACAGACCACCCCAAGATTCCATGGCTTATATCAACACAGGATTATTTTTCACTTTGGTTACAAGCCCATTATTGGCCTCCCCCATGTTGTCTTCATTCTGAACACCTGTTTTTGTGGTGTAGCCTTGGAGACTAGCTTACAATTTCATCAAGCAGCAGAGCCTAACATATGGCTCTGCCCAATTTTTTAACACAGTCTCCAGCCCCACTCATCTGTGGGGTATATTTAAAGGCCCTCCCCAAACAGAGAGACTGAACAGTGACCTTTACCAAAGACAAAACACAAGGAATGGCCTACTCAATTGCAAAGCTTACCCTGAATACTGTTAGGGCACAGCCTGAGGCTATATCTGAACGTCAAGTCATGCCAGTAGGACCATCCAGTCAAGGAATACACCCTAAGACTCCACCCACCTAGAAGTGATTGTAGATCATGGCACTCAGTCCTGCCCACTGTGGAACACAACTAGTGGCACCACCCTGCCAGAGAACATGGCCTAAAAACCTACCCAACCAGAGGAGATTACAGAACCTACCAAAGGCCCCATCTGGTTGTGGTAAATAGCCAGCAGGCCCACTCAATCAGCGATCAACCCAAAAGACCCACTTGAAAACAGAACCCAGTCAGCAGGCTCACTAAACCAAAGAGGCCACCTACAGGCACCCCTCAACCCCTCACAATTAGAGCACAGTGACCTTGCCCAACTAGAGACCCCAAAAGCAAGACTCACCTGTTCACAGATACTACCAGATGCACCATCCAGTATGCCAAGCTGACCTACTGGTAAAGATCTTTCCCTGCTGAAATGAACCTATAAAGTCTGGAAGAGGAGACCACTTATTCAAATGTACAGATACCAATGCATATACAAGGATCATAAAGAATCAAGTAAACATGACACATAAAGGTAACTAATAAAGTTCAATGACTGATCCTAAAGAAATATGGATCTATAAACTCTTTGAAAAACTAAATTCAGAATAATTCTCTTAAAGAAGTTCATTGAACTACAACAAAAAGGCAATTAAGCAAAATTAGGAAAACAATGCATGAACAAAATGAGAAGTCCAACAAAGAAGCAGAAACCACAAAAACAATCTGAGATGAAGACTATAATAGCTGAACTAAAAAATTCAATAGAGTACAACAGCAACTTTATTACAATATATAAATGTATCAAAATAACGCACTATGAACCTTAAATTTACATAATGTTACATGCCAAATTTATTCAATAAGAAAAGAATTCAATAGGCAGTTTCAATATCAGACTCGAAGAAGAAAGAATCAGTGAAGTTGAAGACAGATCTTTTGACATTATCTGAATTATATGGATTATGCAGAAGAGAAAGGGACAGAAAGCATATTTAAATAAATAATGGACAAAAATTTTCCAAATTTTGGGTGAGAAATGGACATCCACATGCATGAGGCTAAAGGAGCCCAAATAAGTTGAACTTGAAAAGTTCTATACTGAGACACATTATAATTAAGTTGTTAAAAACCAAAGATGAAGAAAAAATTTTGAAAGCAACAGTAGAAAAGCAATTCGTCACAAACAAGGGAGCCACCTCCCCTCCCCAGTGTTATCAGCAGTCTCACAGTGGGAATTTTGCAGGCCAGGAGACATGGAAGATATATTCAAATTCTCAAACAAACAAAACTCAACCAAAACTATTATATCTGGCAAAGCTGTCCTTTAGAAATGAAGTAGAAATAAAGAATTTACCAAACAAACAAAATCTAAGGAAGTTCATCACCCCTGGACCAGCTGCACAAAAAATGCCAAAGAATATTCTACAGTGGAAATGAACAGAGGCTAACTAATGTTATAAAAACATATGCATGTGTATAACTCATCAGTAAAGGTAAATGTAATCAAACTCAGGTTCTCTAATATTGTAATGGTAGTATGTGAACCACTGTAAACCCTAATTTAGGAGTTAAAAAATAATAAAAATAAACTAGCAACAATAGTTTGTTATTAGAAACACAATATAAATAAGATACAAATTATAACATCAATAACCTAAAATGTGAGGGGGGGAATAAAAATTTATGTATTCTATAAATTTATTATCAGCTTAAAAATGGGATGTTCTAAGGTATTTTATGTAAGTCTCCTGGTCACTGTAAAGGAACAGCCTTTAGTAGAAATACAAAAGATAATAATACAGGTGTCAAAGTCTACCACCACAATATCATCAATCATAAGAAACACAGCAAAAGAGGAAGCAAGGAACAAAGTATCTGTAAAACAGTCAGCAAAAAATTAACAAAAAGGCAATAGTAAGATCTTATCCATCAGTAATTGCTTTGAATGTAAATGGATTAAAATTCTCCCATCAAAAGGCCTAGGATGACTGAATAGATTAAAAAGATCCACAGAAAGCTGCCAACAAGAGGTTCCCTTCAGCTTTAAGGTGACACACAGACTAAGAATAAAGGTGGTCAAAAGGTACAAGCTTCCAGTTATAAAATGAGTAATTTCTGCCAATCTATTGTACAGCAAATATGGTCTTGTATTGAAGGGTAAAAGAATAAACTTTAAATGCTCTCACCAGCCCCTCCCAGAAAATGGTAACTATATAAGGATGTGTTAACAAAATGAAAAAGAGAGAGGGAGAGAGAGAAAGAGAGAAAAGAGAGAAGGAAGGAAGAAAGGAAGGAAGGAATTTTCAGTGTACTATAGATATAAATGAACCCTATATGTCTTTAGAAGAAAATAAACACACACACACACACACACACACACACACACACACACACACAGGATTGGAAACTGCAATGGCATGAAACGTCTCCCTGACAACCCTAGACAGTAAAAGTCTTTCTATCACTGCTTTAAAATTACGAAGTAAAAATAATTTTTTAACCTAGAATCTGTGTGGTCCTAAACACTCAAAGTTAAGGGGAGAATAAGGATATTTTCAAACAAGGTCACAAAAAGTGCTTCCAAAGTAACTCTTCTTAAGAAGCATGGAAAAGATACGCTTTACCAAAAGCAGAACAACCGAGAAGGAAGAACACATGGGAGCCAGGAAGCAGTAGTCTACACGAGAGGAGCGCGATGTCATCGCCTTGTACGTGACACGTGGCGTAGATCTAGAGAGCAGCAATCAGCATTAGAGGAAACAGGTAGAAGTCTCTAGTCTCCAGGACTGATATCCCCAAGGGAACCGGCGGGCGTTGCGTCTGATTGACTTGAGAGGCCAAACACACAAAAAAGGCAGCATCTTCCAAGGAAAACAAGACTGTACATCAAAGCAAATATTATCACTGAGTGCAGTGTAGTTCACTTGTCGATAATATTTACATATTATCAATACTATCATATTAGCGATATTACCAGAGGATGGGGACAGGGAGCTGCTTTTTAAAATGAGAATCCTCATGGTACTACTTGACTTTTAAATTATGTCCAGCTATTTCTTTAACGTAAAATATTAAATTTAAATAAAAGAAGTAAAGAGAATAATTTAAATGCTTAAAGTTCTTTCCACAGTTTTCAGTCTTTCAAACGAGCTTCATTTCCCGTCTCTAAGACGAGAAGCTGGGCCAAATTCTTTCTATGTTCTCTCCCAATTCTATTATTTATTCTGTGTCCATGTGTCCATAGTTATAATTTATCTCATTCCACTGGTGAAGAATTATGAATGTGTAAAGAAATACACCAGTGGATTCATTTTTTTTTCCTTGAGCCTTTTTCCAGAGTTCACATTTGCTGAGTTAACAGGTTGTTTTTCAGGAACCATTTAGGCATTGTCCTTATATTTCTGTTGGTGTAATGTGGCTAATCTTTATCTCTGTACTCCAACCTTTAAGAAGACTCATATCCTTAAAAGCTGATAAATGTCTGTGAATTGCATGATAGAATGATCTTTTAGGAAGGAGATGGTTCCCTGGATACCAAGTAGTTCCCATTTCCTGAATTTGCCCACATTCTAAGTGACTTTTAAGACATATTTTTCTTTTTCTGAATTTATAGAGTTACATTTTGAAAATGAATCTTGTGCTAAAACTAATGATATAGAGACAACCCTGATGGCTTTATGACAAGGTGAACTCCAAAATCAAAGATGCCCAATTTCCTTTTTCACATTAAAGGTCACATTTACAAAATGTCTCTCAAAGGCACAAGTATGCTTGTCATCTTTATCAAATAAGCTCTGGCTGTATTGATTCAGTCATTTTGATTGGTTACCCAACTATAAAGGATATGCCCTACCAGGAAGATTACCTAATGCTACATTACATCCTTCTTACAGATACTAAAGCTGAAAAAGCAGAACCAATTTGGCAGAGTTGCTCCTGAACTCTTTTATGGTACATAAGTTTCACCTTTCTTACATAAAGCCTCTTAGAACCCACGAGCAATTATATCTGAACCTTCCCCACTGAGACAACTAATGCTATATTACAGAGATGATCATGTGAATTTGGCCTATATATTTTATGGCTAAATCAATCAACCTTTTTTAACCTTTAAGGAATGGAGATATCAACATTTTTTCTCAAAATAGCAAAGAATTTTTTAAAATACAATGGAAATGCATCTGATGTGCATTTGCAGTCAAAATAGTCTAAAACAAGGTGAGAAGTACTGTACTTTATGTAAAATATTTTCAGCCTTAAATAGAAATTTAAACCACCAGAAAAACTGTTAAAGCTAATATTGAAGGACTGGTTGAGCATCTCCCTGGTAACAGTCTGTGTGTAACGAGCCTTGATTGGCCAGAGGTTAAACTTCTCACAAGGTCAGGAAGGATTCTTAGTGTATTCCTCCTTCAAAAATAAATCACTGCCCCCTTGTGTCTGTATTATGCTAAAGAAGGTAAAATGGGAGTTTTAATGCTAAAGCATTCACTGATCCTGAAATTTGAAACTTGCAATGGTTAAATATAGTTTAGTTTTAAGAGTAAAAACCCTGAGTAAAATCAGCATTTTTTTAAAAAAAGGAAGTTATTATTTATATAGCTGAAAAGTCCAGTCCAAAGTGTGAAACGCTCTCATAGGATTCAGTTTCCTTCTCTCAGCAACGCCTTCTTTGTGTTGACTTCATTCTCAGATTTTATAGTTAAGAGAGCCAGGTATGCACCCTTCCTGACAGCAAGGGGCCAAAGTTAGCAAAGAAAGCACATGCTTCCCTCCCCCAACAGTCCCAGCAGACATGCCCTTGGCTCTGGTTGGTCTCAAGCCCATCATTAAACTAATCCTTGTGGCAGGTGAATGTGTTGCTTGAGGGGGCCAAGACTGAGTTACAGGTCTATCAATTCAGTACACAGACTAAGAATGGGAGCGTGAAATAATAAGAAATATATATATTGGTCTCTGCCCCGGGTTCCTGCTAATATTTTGTTCTTGGTCCTGTTTCCTGACACAAAGCTCCTAAAACCCTTGTGATTTCTTAAGTGATACAGAATTCCCAAATCTCTTGGGATTTCTTTGGTGTTACAAGTGTCTTTTGTTCTAGGGATGCCTGGGTGGCTCAGTCAGTTAAGCAACTGAATCTTTTTTTTTTTAATTGTTTTACGTTTATTTATTTTTGAGAGAGAGAGAGAGTGCACCAGTCGGGGAGGGACAGAGAGAGAGGGAGAAAGAATCCAAAGCAGGTTCCAAGCTCTGAGCTGTCAGCACAGAGCCCCATGCAGGCGTCCCATCATCTGAATCTTGGTTTTGGCTCAGGTCATGATCTCACGGTTTATGAGACTGAGCCCCAGCATCAGGCTCTGCGCTGACAGCACAGAAACTGCTTGGGATTCTCTCCCTCCTTCTCTCACTGCACCTCCCCCACTTGCACTCTCTTTCTCCCAAAATAAATAAATAAACATTAAAAATAAAGAATTCAGAGTACCTGGGTGGCTCAGTTGGTTAGGTGCCCAACTTCAGCTCAGGTCACAATCTTACAGATCACGGATTTTGAGCCCCAGGTTGGGCTCTATGCTGACAGCTTGGAGCCTGGAGCCTGCTTTGGATTCTCTGTCTCCCTCTCTCTCTGCCCCTCCCCTGCTCATTCTCTCTCTCTTTCTCAAGAGTAAACATTAAACATTTTTTTTTCTAAAAAGAAGTGTCTTTTGTTCTAATAAGGTGACTCTCAGTGGGCTCTTGTGTGGGTGCTCGTCACCAGAGGCCACTCCATTATTAGAAGCTTGGGACTTTTAGCTCTACCTTCCATTTCCAGAGAGAGGAGGAGGGAAGGAAGTTGAGTTTAATGAATCGTGTCTACATAATGAAGCCTCCATAAAAATCCCCAAGGTATTGAGCTCAGAAAGCTGCCTGCTTTCCACATGCCTGGAGGGAGGTGCATGTGTGCCTCAGACCCTTTTGGACCTTAGCCTATGTATCTCTTCATCTGGCCACTCATCTGTATTCTTTATCATATCCTTTATAATAAACTACTAACCTCTCAGTAAATATTTCCCTGAGTTCCGTGAGCCATTCTAGCAAATTACCAAGTCCATGGTTCCCAAGATTTTCCATTTATAGCCAGTTGGTCAGAAGTACAGATAACAACCTGAGACTTGAAATTGGCATTGCAAGCTGGGGCAGCCTTTTGAGACTGAGCCCTTAACTTGTGGGATCCAACACTAACCCTCACAGATAGCATCACAATTGAACTGAACTATAGGACACCCGGCTGGTATTAAAAAAAAAGGTCAGTGTGAGAACAACCCAGCAACTTTGGGGACTAGGAGTAAAGTATTTCGCGTAAAGGAATGTACAGTGGACTTTTTTCTAGAGAGGAATGTATGATTCTCCAGAAGAAAAATGGAATATTTGTCCCCTCAAAAAATAAATGGATACTGGAAAGCAAAACCAAAAATCATCTGTTAAAGGCCCTGACTGCGCTCTCATTCACTTTCTACCTAAGTACAACTTCCAATTTGCTCCATAAATTTTTTTAGAAAATTTTGTTCACTGCTAGAGTTTTGTCAGTGCTGTACCAGAGAGGGCTCATAATCTCCTTGATTCACAGTTTCATCTAAAACATAATTTTTGTGCACCACTCGCCTCCCCATGCTATTATAAGTTTAAGAGGCACAAATGAAGTTCTTAATTATGATAATGATATAACAATAACCACTGGTGTCTTCTATTCATGGTATATTCTAGTGTGCTAAAATTTCTGACGCAAATACACGCATTTCAAAATTTGGATTCTTAAAACCAAGAACTTAATGTTGTCATATGTCACCTTTAAAGGGCATAGTAAATTCATTTTTCAGATTAAATATTAATGACACACTGGTTTAAAAGCAAATTTCCACTTTCAAAAAAATAATCAATAGTTTTCTTTTACAAAGGACCTTCTAATCTGTATGTTCCTCAATTGCATTTGAAGAAGTAATTGCATATATCACCTCGAGTTTTACAATGAGGCATGGTCAAATTGCTTATCATATAAGATTATGCAGCAGTTAAGACATAGGACTGATATCCAGGAAAAGGAAAAGCGCAACAACTCCAGTCAATGAAAATCCAGGGGACAAATGGCATCCATCCCATAAGCTGTTGTCAGATCTTCAAAGAAGTAGTTTCCAAAGTCCTTTTCAATTTCGTCACCTATACAGAGTCACCTTTCCATGTGACTTCCATGCATTACTATTATTCAAATAAGACTGTAGGCTCTTTTGACCACCTCTTTTGAAATAATCATTTGAAAACAAAAGACTTGACCTACTACATCAGACTGGTCTGCTCAGTCTAGATTTCTTTCTGACTGATTCCAAGTGACTTCATGTGACACGACACTCTGCAGTGACTACATCTTTCAAACACCCTAAGCTTCCTTTGGTAACATATTATATATAGTTAATTCCCATTATTCACTATAGTTATGTTGTGTAAAGTCATTGTGAACACTGAATTAATGAAGACTGAACCATTGCTTCTAAGCAAACCTCAGGATATGGGTCCTATGAGTCTCAACCAATCAACAGATAATCTTGTTCTACGTGTATTTCTGTTTAAAGCCCCCCCCCCCCGTTTTTTGTTGGGGGGAGGCTTTAAACAATACATATATTGTTACACATATTGTTGAATCATTAACATTGAACTCAAGCCAATAGCACTAGAATTCATGCCTGAAGGAAGCTTATCTAACACGTGTATTTTCTCTGTAAAACACATTTTGCTTCCTTGCACTTAGGTACACTGGCCAGCACTTGGGCACTATCCTTGGAGATCACTGTAACGACAAAATCACCAATGAAAAGCATGAACATGTGGAATCTCCATACTGTTTTCCACAGCTTCTGTATCACTGTGCATTTCCACCAGCAGTGTACAAGGGTTTTAATTTTTACACATCCTTGCCAACATTTGTTGTCTTTTGTAATTTTTTTGATAATAGCTGTGCAGGGGCGCCTGGGTGGCGCAGTCGGTTAAGCATCTGACTTCAGCCAGGTCACGATCTCGCGGTCCGTCAGTTCGAGCCCGGCGTCAGGCTCTGGGCTGATGGCTCAGAGCCTGGAGCCTGCTTCCGGTTCTGTGTCTCCCTCTCTCTCTGCCCCTCCCCCGTTCATGCTCTGTCTCTCTCTGTCCCAAAAATAAATAAACGTTGAAAAAAAATTAAAAAAAAAAAAGATAATAGCTGTGCTAACAGGTGTGGTTTTGATTAGCAGTTCCCTGATGATTAGTGACACCGAGCAAAAAACATGGGACTAAACAGACCATGAAAGGGACACTTGTTTACAGTATGAAGGCTGAGACAAGAAGGTGTAGGCATCACTTTGTTCAACGTCATTTGGGAATACAAGCTCCGGGTGACTCAAAGTTTTTGCGAATCTGCACATACCCACGCGTGCAAAAGCATGGTAAGTATTAATTAATCGGGGGATTACAAATAAATTTTCGCATGCAGGTAACTTTGAAAATATGGTGTCTATGAATACTGAAGATTGACTATATCTCCTATCCATGACTTTGTTGAATCCTTCCTTAATTTTTATAATGTCCTTGTTTTACTGGCCACTAGGTAAGCCAATATTTTATTTATCCTGAATTTATCGCTCTTAAAGCTTTTATAGCCATCTTCTCGTTACTCCCCTTTGCTATTTTTTAAAGATTTGAACAAGGTATGTTTTGTTTTCCACTGTTTTATATTCCAACTCCATTTTGACGGAACTAGCACAATGTACACGTTCATGAGCGCTAATACGTGACATGCTGCCTTACTTTAGCTTTTTAGATGCTATGTTGCCCTGTTTCTGTGTTAATAGTTCAGTTCACGCCATAAATTAGACATCAGTTGAGATTTTTAGGCTTCTCTAAAGTGGCAGCTTCTGAGGACATGAGGCCCACACGAGATTTACATGATGCTGGTCTCTTTCTTCTAAATCCACACTGAAGACACAATCAACAGGTACCTCAAACCAGAAGTATGAGGCCAAGAACCAACTCTGAAGTACTTCGACCCCCTCTATCATAAAGAGAATACTTTTTCTTAACTGTATAGTTTAAGACTATGGAGAGCCACCAAACTCCCAGCACCTTGAAAACTGGGTCCCCAAATCCATTTCAATTCCTGCTGTAACTCTTTTTCCACTTGCCTGTGCTAATTAGCTGTATTTTTAGAAACGGGAGAAAATATTTCATATCTTAACTTTTGGTAAAAAAAAATGTCAAATATTCTACACCTTTCCCTTTTACCGAAGTATTTACTTGTAAAGGATTAAAATAGTTACTTTGTGTCCAATCTAGATTGTACTTTGAAATATTAGCCTGAAGATATGTGAAGAAAGAATCCTTTTGTTGAAAAGGTGCTCAGAGACTTTCTTGAATTTTCTTCATAGCTCCTGTTTCTTAATAGCTTTCTCTTATCCTTTCTCCCCGCCTGCCAACACATGATACTTTTTTGCCCGGTGTCATCTCACTTGCCGCTCAGTGCAACTAAATTTCTATCCCAGAGAAGCTGCAGCAGATCAAAGTTCAAATTTATGTTGCTTTATCTTTGTTCCTTGTGTCTGAACCTTGGCCTAATAATCCACAGCATTCATTCTAACCACAGGGAAGATCAAGATGCGGATAAGGGTTGAGTTAGTGCTGTAAAAGATAAAAGAATCAAAACCAACATCGATAGTGACTTTTGTTTGAAAGTTAGCAGTCCATAGGTGGTTCTTATCTAAGCTACAGTTGCCCAGTTATTAAACTTAGATATTTTGTGTGGTCTGTTTTGTTTTGTTTTTTTACCTATTTCAATGTTTGAGGAAACTGTTCTCTGGATTTGCCGTTGAAAGCTCAATCTTGGGAATGGAAACTATTATTTTAGATGTCAACAGCATAGGTAAGGAAGTCACATAAATTTGAAATAAGAATGTAGGCTGCTCTATATTATCTGTTACATAAAGGACCTCAAAGTTGAAGGCAGAGTATCCTAAGGACAGAAAATCCAAAGAGGTCATCCTACTCATTTTCAACCCTCATGACATCTGTCCCTTTACCACTGGAGGCAGATATCAGGACGGGCACACTCTGACTCATAAGAGCTCAGAGGTGTGCATCTCTTCCCAAACTCACTGCCAATAAGTTTGCAGTAGCTTGAAATTGGCCATGGTGGAGAATTTACAACTCAAAAATCAGAAATGATAGGAATCAGGCTTCTTTCTTGAAAAGACACTTACTAAATATTTACCAGCCCACCACTGTTACAGCTTATTCTAGCATTTGTAAAAGGAGAAAATGTCTATTTCCCAGATCAGCTGGCTTCAGAAAGGAGTAAGACCACAGCTCAGTAGATTGATTCATTAGGTGTTAAGCCTTCTGGCTTTTCCCTTCAACCTACACAATGTGAAAGTCACAAATTGCCCCACAGGCTACTGGGTGGTTGTGTGATCGTCTGTGATAAAAGGTTACTAGACAAACACTGCTCCAGATGTCAGAACTGGACACCCAGGCTCCTTTCACACAGTCCAAGGCAACCTCCACAGCCCAAGCAGAGCAGGATGAAGGAAGGAACAAAGAAGAGAAGGTGAATGGCAAGGACTTGCGACCTCCTGAAAGGGGTTCAAAATGATTATAACCTATTACCCAGAACTTGGCCATACCAAATTGCAGAGGAAGTAGAAAAACAATTTTACCAAGTATTTATTTATATGTACTAATATGACATGTTTTTCTTCCCTTCATATATTAATGTAGAAAACTATATTGACAGATTCTCTAGTGTTAAATCACTCTTGAATTTCCGGGATCGCTCTGTCAGTTTAAATTTTACCACAAAAAGATGTTGGTTTATTCCTGGTTTTTTCTTCTTGACAAATTTTTGCAATCTGTATTTTTCTTTTTTTTTTTTAACGTTTTTATTTATTTTTGAGACAGAGAGAGACAGAGCATGAACGGGGGAGGGGCAGAGAGAGAGGGAGACACAGAATCCGAAGCAGGTTCCAGGCTCTGAGCTGTCAGCACAGAGCCCGATGCGGGGCTCGAACTCACGGACCGCGAGATCATGACCTGAGCCGAAGTCGGCCGCTCAACCGACTGAACCACCCAGGCGCCCCAATCTGTATTTTTCTAGAATATTGTACATTTCATCTGTGTTCAAACTTGTGAGAAAAAAAGGTATTCAGAGTGTTTTCTTACGCCTTTTGAAGTTTTCAGAGTGTCTGTATTTATGAGTCCTTTTTCATTTCTAAAACTATTTAACCGTGACAGTTTCATTTTCTCAGTAACATCTGATGGCATTTCCTCTGTTTTAACTAACGTAAATTATTTTATTGCTTTATAACCACACTGTGTTGACTCTCATTTCCTACTGGATTCTGGTCCCTTCATAACCTCCCAACCAGACTGCATACCACTGAAGTTAGTAAACAATCCCATTTTAATATTTAATGAGCGCTTACCTATTTGTATTTGTCAAATTTATTTTTTAATTTATTAATTTTTAACTTCTAATTCAATCTCAAAATTAGTAATCACTATATTGATTATTATTGGTGAGGTCATTCTTATTGCTGTTTGTCACAGCCAATGGTTAGATAGAATTACTCCTATACTTACCAGTTCTTTTTACAGATGATTGCTTCTTAAATCCCACTTCCTATTTCTGGGATCAAGGTCCTTCTTATTGACGTACAACCCATAGTAGCCCATTTGGAAATTATCTGAAATTTAAAAACAAAAAACAAAAAACCTTCTCAGGCTCGCTTCAGTTATTCCTTCTTACTTCACCCTTAAATGTTACGTTAGCTGAGCTTTGACTTTTAGGTTCCAGCTTCCAAAGACACTGTTCCTTCTAAAAATACTCTAAAGATAAATGTCTGTTATCAGTATAACTGTTATTCTTTTTAAATAATTATCTTTTTTCTCTGGTTGCTTTAAGTTCTTTGTCCTGTGTTTAATATTCTGTAGTTTCATTGCAGTGTATCTACGCAGGATCTGTTCTATGTATCCTGTCTTAAAAACCAGGGAGTGTGTGGAGTTCAGATTCTTGTCTTTTGTTTATTTAAGAAAATTTCAACCCATTATGTCTTTGAGGACTGCCTCTCCCCTAATTCTCTGTTTTCTCTCTGTAGACTTCTAATTGATTACGTTTGGTGATCTATACATTCCATTCATATTTTTTAGTCTGCCATACTTTCCATTTCTTTATCTTTCTGGAGTCTATTCTGAGCCCCTCAGCTACATCTTCTGGTTTGCTAAATCTCTTTAGAGCATTGTCTAATATTCTCTATAACCATCAGTCATTGCTAATTTCAATGACTAGATTTTTTATTTCTAGAAGTTCTGGTTGGTATTTATAACAGTACTGTCTATTCTTTCTTCATAATCTTCATTATAGTTTCAATTTTTTATTGCTGGAAAAATTTCAAACTGATGTTGTATACTCTTAGATTTTTATTTCTAATTTTGAGAGTGTCAATTCTCCCATTACTACATCTGTTGACTTTACCTTCCAATGGTTCCCTTCCTTGTGAGGGTTATAATTTTTTAATTGTGCAATTGCCTTTAATGCAGATTGCTCACTTTGAGAGTCCAGTGTGCCTAGTTCATGGATATGTCCACATGTACACAGCTTTCCCCTTCTTTTTCTGGAGAATCTGTTATTTCCCCTCTACTGGATTAATGTTTAAGGCTGAGTTTGGGTTTTCCACAGCAAGCATGTCGTGTAAAATCAAACCTCACTTCCATATCTTGGTATTTGCTCTCAGGGAAATTCTGTAATATTTTCGCTGACAGTTTGAGATATCACTGCTTCTGCATGTTCCGTAGTTTTTCTACCCTGCTTAATTGACTGGGAAGCTCTTCTAGGGTCTCAACTACAAAACACTGGTTGCAACTTTCCACTTCGTGCGGGACCAAGACCATAAACCCTGTTCCCATGTTCTGGTTAAAATTACAGCCTCCTCTGGGGGCGCCTGGGTGGCGCAGTCGGTTAAGCGTCCGACTTCAGCCAGGTCACGATCTCGCGGTCCGTGAGTTCGAGCCCCGCGTCGGGCTCTGGGCTGATGGCTCAGAGCCTGGAGCCTGTTTCCCATTCTGTGTCTCCCTCTCTCTCTGCCCCTCCCCCGTTCATGCTCTGTCTCTCTCTGTCCCAAAAATAAATAAAAACGTTGAAAAAAAAAATTAAAAAAAAAAAATTACAGCCTCCTCCAAAGGCTTATATCCTTGTCTAATGCCCTATGGATTGCTTTAACATCCACTATAATTCACAACTATTCTTTTCATCTTTATCTTTTAAATTTGGAAATGTCTCCTACCTTTCTTCTTTTCTCATGAGCATGGTAATATTTAAAAATTCTTTTACTGGGGCACCTGGGTGGCTCAATTGGTTGAGCATCCAACTTTTGATTTTGAGTCAGGTCATGATTCCAGGGTCATGACATCAAGCCCCTTGTTTGGCTCCGCACTGGGCATGGAGCCTGCTTAAGATTCTCTCTCTCTCCCTCTGCCTGTCTCCCCTGCTTGCTCTCTTTCTCCAAAATAAAATTTTAAAACATACTTTTATTATATTGTATTGTATCCAGAATTTCTCTGCATTTGTACTAGTAGCCTAGGTATGCATCAGCTTAGACCAGCTTTAGAGTTCCTCTTTTATAAAAGAATTTCCAGATTCCCCATTCCCTAAAATATACATGTAAATCAGTGGAGGGAATTTCAGTTAACAGACACCATGTTATATGCAGTATCACCCCACCTCACGACAACTGCTCTAATTTGTAACTGGGTCAAGCTTCTCTGTCCGACTCCCTCTTCTTTTTTGGGAACAGTTCTCCTTGAGGAAGCATCTCAGTCCCTCAGGCAAGATCTTAACACATATTCTCTATTAGTTCTCAGACATGTCTCATGTAGTTTGTACACTAAGCATAAACTCCATCTGGGAACTCCTTCTATGCATAGAGATCATCTCATAAATGAAATATGTATGAACAAAGTAAAAAGGTCCTCAATCAAACAGTGCACATCATAGTACAGAGAAAGAGATAAGACAGTATGAATCATGAAGAAACAAAGAAAAAAGAATACTGTTAAAATCAGTACCTTAGTCACTCTAGTTAAATGATACCACAAAAATTTTCTTAATGAAAAGGAACTAGACACATCAAAATCCAAGGCAGGTCTTTTACTTTTCAATCTGGTCTTTCGGGTTTCTCTGTGAATGATTTTATCTTCTTTCCAGTTGTGTAACCAGAATGCAACACTGTTGGTTTAATTGGATTAATCAATCCTTGGTTATTGGTCATTATCAACCAATGCATGGCCTTACTTAATTTAGTGAATTTAAAAAATACAATGGCCAATTTTAATTTACTGTTCAAAACAAGTACTTGTAAATTAAGAATAATTTAAATCTACCTATGAACTCCTCTTTTCTTATCCCATGCCTAGTTCTCCCCCCTTCAAACCTCCTCCTGGTGATAACACCTAATCTGAATTTATGCTAATCATTTCCTTCTACATATACCAAAACAGTACGTTGCTTACTGTTTCCAGCTTTCCAACTGTGTATCCAATTGTATAATTTTTCTTTCAAAATTATACAATGAATATTATCTATTATTACATATATTTATAGCTGAAGTATCCCATAGTGGAAACATACCACAACTTATCACTCTTAGATAAATATTCAGGTTTTTTTTTTTTAACTTTTTGCTCTTAAGAAAAGGAATGTTACTTTTCATTTCTCCTGGTGCTTCTGGATAAAACTGTCTCTTGAATATATAGCTGGGATTGGAATTGCTACATTTTAGGGCAAGCGATTAAAGTAGAATGGCCAATGCTTTTATGCAGATTTATTCCCAGCATATAAACTATCAGCAATATGTAAGGGATCCAGCTAATCCATATCTCAAAATTGGCAACTGTCAGACTTCTCAATTGTTGCCAGTTTGAATTTCTCCTTCTGTGAAATACCTATTCAAAC